>NW_006921630.1:12044031-12044553 GCF_000298275.1 Orycteropus afer afer
CAAGTGTCTTAGCCACTATGCTACCAGAGCTCCCATTGTAGGCATTAGTGAGATGAAATGGACTGGTGTTGGCCATTTTGAATCAGACAATCATATGGTCTACTATATCAGGAATGACAAAGTGAAGAGGAATGATGTCACATTTATTGTCACAAAGAATATTTCACGATCTATCCTGTTAGTACAATACTATGAGTGATAAGATAATATCCATATGTCTATAAGGAAGACCAGTTATAATACCTGCTATTATTCAGATTTATGTACCAACTACTAAAGCCAAGGATGGTGAAATTGAAGATTTTTACCAACTTCTGCAGTCTGAAATTGAACAAACATGCAATCAAGATATGTTGATTATTATGGGTGACTGTAATGTGAAAGTTGGAAACAAAGAAGAATCACCAGTAGCTTAAATATATGGCCTTGGAGGCGGGGCAAGATGGCGGACTAGGCAGAAGGATTGCACAGACCCTCTTCAACAAAGAAAAGGGAAACCAGTTAACACAGACACAGAAGATA
>NW_006921630.1:12050162-12055674 GCF_000298275.1 Orycteropus afer afer
AAAAAAAAAAAAGAAAAGAAAAAAAAAATATATGGCCTTGATGGTAGAAATTACACTGGTGATCTCATGATAGAATTTTGCAAGACCAATGACTTATTCATTGCAAATACTTTTTTTTTCAACAACATAAATGGGAGCTGTACATGTGGATGTCACCAGATAGAATGCACTGGAATCATATCAACTATTTGGAAAAAGGTAATGGAGAAGCTCAGTATCTTCAGCTAAAACAAGGCCAAAAACTGCGAATTAGTCTGTCAAATGCTCATATGCAAGTTCAGGTTGAAGCTGTGAAAGAAATTTAAAACAAGTCCACAAGAACTGTAAAAATACGGCCTTGATTATATTCCTCCTGAATTTAGAAATCATCTGAGGAACCAATTTGATGCCTTTAACACCGGTGACAAAGACCAGACGAGTTGTGAGAGAACATCAGGAACATCATACATGAAGAAAGCAAAAGGTCATTTAAAAGACAGGAAAGGAAGAAAAGATCAAAATGGATGTCAGAAAAGTCTCTGAAACCTGCTCTTGAATGGAGAATAGCTAAAGGGAATGGAAGAAATGACAAGATAAAGGAGCTGAACAGATTTCAAAGGGCAGCTTGAGGAGACAAACTAAAGCATTATAATGAAATGTGCAAAGATGTGGAATTAGAAATACCAAAAGGGAAGAACACACTTAGCATTTCTCAAGCTGAAAGCACTGAAGAAAAAATTTAAACCTCAAGTTGCAATAGTGAAGGATTCTATGGGAAAAATAGTGAATGATGCAGGAAGCATCAAAAGAAGATAGAAGAGTCACTGGACCAGAAAGAATTGGTTGATGTTATCCTATATCAGGAGGTAGAATATGATCAAGAACTGATGATATTAAAGGAAGAAGTCCAAGCTGCACTGAAGGAATTGGCGACAAACAAGGCTCCAGCCATTGACAGACTACCCTTGAGATGTTTCAACAAATGGATGCAGCACTGAAGGCGCTTACTTGTTTATGCCAAGAAATCTAGAAAATAGCTGCCTGGCCAACTGACTGGAAGAGATACATATTTATGCCCATCCAAAGAAAGTTGATCCAACACAATGTGGAAATTATTGAACAATGTCCTTAGTACCACACTCAGGTCAAATTTTGCTAAAGATAATTCAGAAATGGTTGTAGCAGTATTTTGACAGGGAACTTAAGAAATGCAAACTGGATTCAGAAGAGGACGTGGAACAAGAGCTGTCATTGCTGATGTCAGGTGGATCTTGGCTGAAAGCATAGAATCGCAGAAAGATGTTTACTTGTGATTTATTAACTATGCAAAGGCATTTGACTATGTGGATCATAACAAATTATGGATAACATTGCAAAGAATGGGAATTCCAGAACAGTTAATTGTGCTGATGAGGAGCCTGTTTATAGACCAAGAGGCAGTCATTTGAACAGAACAAGGGAATACTGAATGGTTTAAAATCAGGAAGGGTATGTGGCAGGACTGTATGCTTTCACCTTATTTAATCAGTATGCTGAGCAAATAATATGAGAAGCTGGACTATATGAAGAAGATTGGGGCATCAGGATGGAGGAAGAATCATTAAAGACCTGCGATATGCAGGTGACACAACCTTACTTGTAGAAAATGAAGATGACTTGAAGCACTTACTGGTGAAGATCAAAGATTACAATCTTCAGTATGGAATACATCTCAATGTAAAGAAAACAAAAATGCTCCCAACTGGATCAATAAGCAATATCACAACAAATAGAGAAAAGATTGAAGTTGTCAGGGATTTCAACCCATGGAAGCAGCAGTCAAGAAATCAGAAGTCATACTGCACTGGGCAGAGCTGCTGCAAAAGACCTTTCTTTAAAGTTTTAAGAAGCAAAGATGTTACTTTGAAGACTGTGGTGCGCCTTACTCAAGCCATGATATTTTCCATCGCCTCATGCGTGTGAAAGCTGAACAATGAATAAGGAAGACTGAAGAAGAGTTATCGCCTTTGCATTATGGTGTTGGTGAACAGTACTGAAAGTACCACGGACTGCCAGAAGAGCAAACAAATCTGTCCTGGTAGAAGTGCAGCTGGAATGGTGCTTGGAATGAGAATGGCCAGACTTCGTGTCACCTACTTTAGTCATGTGGTTAGAAGGGACCATTTCCTCAAGATGGATATCTTGCTTGGTAAAGTAGAGGGGCAGCAAAAAAGTGGCAGACCCTCAATGAAATGGATTGACACAGTGGCCGCAATGATGGGCTCAAGTGTAGCAAGGAATGTAAGGGTGATGCACGACTGAGTAGTGTTTCATACTCTTTTACTTGAGGTCACCATGAGTCTGAGCTGACTGGACAGCACTTAACAACAGTGAAAAAATTTCAGATTACCTTTGATTATAGGAATTGATACTTCTAAGAAGTCTTTGCAGTGAATAGAAACCTCCTATGCATATTTTCAAGTGGACATAAAGGAAATCTTTTTGAAATGTCTGCTTTGTTGCCCAGCCACACTGAACCAGGTCACATCCTAGAAAATTTTCTGACATTGCTTCCTTGCACAAAATTTTCATTTCTTTTTTTAGAGGCTATGCATAGTCTTTTGAACCATTGGTACTTTAAAACTCAACCTTGTGTTTGGTTCAATAAATTGTGCCAGTTGTTGTTGTTATGTGCTGTCTAGTAGTACCCGACTCATAGTGACCCCTCCTTGGGTTTCCGAGGCAGTATCACTACGGAAGTAGGATTGCCCAACCTTCCTTCCGAAGAGTGGCTGGTGGGTTTGAACCGTCAGCCTTCTGGTTAGCAGTCAAGTGCCTTAGGCACTATGCTACCAGAGCTCCTGATTGTGCCAGTAGTGTTTTGAAAAACAATCCTGTGCTCTACCATTTGCTTATTAAAAAAAAAAAAAAACAACTCACTGCCGTCGAGTTGGATCCAACTCATAGCAACCCCTCCTTGGGTTTCTGAGGTGGTATCACTATGGAAGTAGATTGCCCAACCTTCCTTCCGAGGAGTGGGTGGTGAGTTTGAACTGCCAGCCTTCTGGTTAACAGTCAAATGCCTTAGTCATTGTGCCACCAGAGCTCCCACATATGAATTAGTTTTGATTGTGTTGTGTTGTTTTGTTTCAAAAGAAATTGACTTAAGATACACCCTACACTAGTACTATCATTAACATAACAGAGAATACCCATTTCCAAATGGGATTGTAACCACAGATTAAGACTTACAACACATATTTTGGGGGGACATTGTTCAATCCATGACATAACCTTTGAGGCATTTCATTCTATCTTAAATTATGTTGTACCAAACCAAACCAAACTCACTTCCATCAAGTCAATTCTGACTTATAGCAACCCTCCTTGAGTTTCCGAGGCAGTAAATCTTTACAGAAGTAGATTGCCCAGTCTTCCTTCTGTGGAGTGGATGGTGGGTTTGAACCACCAACCTTTTAGTTAGCAGATGTCTTAGGCACTACACCACCAAAACCAAATCAAACTTACTGCCTTTGACATAGTGACCCCTCCTTGGGTTTCCGAGATGGTATCTCTGTGGAAGTAGATTGTCCAATCCTCCTTCCATCTATATCTCCAGAACTCCTTAAGTTATGTTATGTTGTACTCTTTTTAAAGATTAATGTGGGATATTTCTTTAAAACTGGATGTTTCCCTTATATGTTTGATCCATTAAAGTTATAATTTTCATTTATAGGCTTTAAATAATGGAAATCACTGTTTCCTTTGTGAGTTCAGAATTTTATGTCTATACTAATCTTCAGTTTCTTGCTTCTGGGCCTTTCCATTTCTACAATTTATTTTCCTCTGCACTTATTTGAGCCCCTATTATCTTCAGGTAATAAATACAAGTAGTCTTCAAGTTATTAATGGTCAACTTATAGACAACTGCTACTTGTCTTTTAATATTACATAAATTTGCTCTCACTTTGAAATGATTGAACCCATCCATACTGACAACAAATTCTTTATCACAATTACCTTCACTTCTTGCTGCATGTACAGGTTTTAAATCATTGAAAAGACTTTAAGCCTTTTCTACTACTAACCCAAAGATCAAACCCATTGCTGTTGAGTTGATTCCAGCTCATAGCAAATGTATAGGACAGAGTAGAACAGTCCCACAGGATTTCCAAGACTGTAATCTTTATGAAAAACTGCCACATTTTTCTCCCATGGAGCAGCTGGTAGGGTCAATCGGCCAATCTTCCTAGTCAGCAGCCAAGTGCTTAACCACTGTATCACAAGCCTCCTTTCTGCACTAAATTAAGGCTAAGTAAGAACCACATGCACATGTTCTGGCTTACCTACAAATTCTTAAGACAGGGACAGATCTCATTCATACCCTGGGAACTGCCTGTATATGAAGTTGTTGTTGTTATGCGCCATCAAGTCTTCTCCGACTCACAGCAGCCTTATGTACAACAGAATGAAGCTCTGCCCAATCCTGTGTCATCTTCACGATCCTTGCTATACCTGAACCCATTGTTGCAGCCACTATGCCAGTCCATCTTGTTGAGAACCTTCCCCTTTTTAGTTGACCCTCCACTTTACCAAGCATGATATACTTCTCCAGGGAATGTTTCCTTCTGACAACGTGACCAAAGTAGGTGGAACAAAGTCTGGCCATTCTCGCTTCCGAGAAACATTCTGGCTGCACTTCTTCCTGGATAGATTTGTTAGTTCTTTCAGCAGCCTGTGGTACTTTCAGTATTCTTCACCAACACTACAACTCAAAAGCATCAACTCTTCTTCAGTCTTCCTTATTCATTGTCCAGTTCTCACGTGTATAACAGGTGGTTGAAAATACCACGACTTAGGTTAAACACACCTTAGTCTTCAAGGAGACATCTTTGCTCTTCAGCACTTGAAAGAAGTCTTTCACTGCAAATTTGCCCAATGAAATACGTTGTCTGATGTCTTGACTGCTCTTGTGGACTTGTTTTAATAGTCTTCAACTTCAGCATGTACTTGTATATGAGCAGTTGATGGTATGTTCCACAGTCAGCTCCTGGTCTTGTTTTGGCTGAAGATACTGAGCTTTTCCATCACCTCTTGCCACAGATGTAGTATGATTCCTGTGTATTCCATCTGGCAAAGTCCACATGTATCACCATTGCTTATGTTGTTGCAAAAAGGTATTTGCAATGAGTAAGTCGTTAGTCTTGCAAAATTCTATCATGTGATCTCCAGTATATGAATTAGCAATGCAGTTTTTATTATTATTATTTATTGTGATTTGGGTGAAGATTTACAGAGCAAATTCACTTTCCATATAGCAGTTCACATATACTTTGTCTCATGTCATTGATCAGTTTACCACAATGCAACAGTTCCCCTCCCACTTCCTCCCCATAGTTACCTCTTCCCACTGTCCATCCCTCCATACTCTCCTGCCCCCTGAGCTGTCTCCCTGTGCATAAGCAGCTCTTCCTTCTCCCATGATTGTTCTCTCCAGGGCGTGTGTCTACTTGAGGTAAATGTTTAACTCACATGCCTGTACTTTGTTTGGCTG
>NW_006921630.1:12056219-12123931 GCF_000298275.1 Orycteropus afer afer
CCCTTGTCAGCTCTACTATACACCTGGGAATTCTGATCTTTCACATAAACTTATAGGACCATTGTCTGCCAACCCTATATATGTTCTTGGATACACTCGCCATTTCATAGACATACCTAATCATTTAGCCTGTCCACCCATCTATCCGTCGATATATCCATGTTTGCCTTCACTGACAACGCAGTACTGTGTGGCAATGCAGTTTTTTGCTTTGTGGAAAGCATGTTTGACTTAAATCACCCAAAGCATTATACAGGTATATCAATCTTCAAGTCATCCATTCATGTTCTTTTCTTGTAATCTGTTTTCTTGAAATCTCATATTTGTTGCATGAAGGCATTATATTTGTCCTTCTAGACTAATTTAAAAAAAAAAAATTATTACTCTTTTTTCTGATATCTCTTATAATTTGTCATACCTCAAAGGTTTGTTCAATATTTATTTATATGATTCTTACATATATCAAAAGTAGTTGTCAACTTCCATTTTTTCATAAAGTGAGTATTTATGTCAAGTTTTCTTATGCCTGGTTGCTTTGCCCCAGGCTTTTTTTATTTGTTTTTAATCATCATACTTTTCACCAACATTGTTTGGTATATATTCAAAGATAGCTTCATTTTATCATGAAAAGAAAATGACTAGATAAGTGAACCTGCTGTAGGAAAATCAAAGTATTCATTCCCAGACCAAAACCAAATTGTTTTAAATTACCAGCACAATGCTTCCAGACCACACTACTACCTTACTCTAGCAAATAAACATTCAAACCAATTGTATTTGCCTCCCTTAAGAAAAATCTTGTCCAGTCGTACATAATAAATCAGATTTATAGATTTTTCTAATGTTTGATATATAGCAACTTTTTGATACGTTTAAATGTGATATTTGTAAATCTATACATAATGGAAACTAACATACCTCATTCAGAAACCAAGGACTTTAATAACACAATTAACAAGCATAAATGTAGAATTTAATAAAGAACTGACAGTGGTGCCACAACTGATAATGTCTTTATAACTTTTATATAAACTTAATATGTTGTTTCCCTTTTCAAGGTTTTCTTAATGAATGTCAATTTTCAATGTTGAAAGCTGACAAATGATTTTTGCTATTTGTTAATGTAACGGCTTGGGAAATGATGTGTATAGTAGAGAGATTTGACCCTTCTTCTCTGCAGAATCTTTGAAAATATGTTTTAGGAAATTATGTACCACTTAAAATGTTGCACGTTTAAAAACAAACCTTTAAAATGCTAAAGCAAAGGAAATATACATAAAGGTCAGGTTCTAAAGAAATCGTTTTCTTGGTTTATCAGCATTCTTGTTTCACTTGTAAAAAAAAAAATAAAGTGTGAAATATCTCTTTAATTTACAGCATTTGGCCCTGGCTAATTTCTCTTCTAAATAGTTTCCACCCCCATGAAGAGGATCTCTCGAGTACTAATGGTAAGGATTACCCAAATGTTTTGTTGATGTTGTTATACATCACTAATGATAGGTTTAAGGCCATAGAAAAAGTTTTTAGTATTAAATGTTTGACTTAAAATTCTGTACCTTACAAGTTACTTTGAGCCTTACACTAATTAAGTTTAGAGGTATGTATTGTAACATTGTAGACTATTACAGTCTTAAAATAATATTCTTCTAGTTCTTCTGGCAGCTTATTCTCTTTAGCTATGTTTGTATTAGGCATAAGGAACTCAGAGTACAATACCTTCAAAATCTTTCCATTTTCTTCCTTTCCTCCTCTTATCATTAAAAAAAAGAAATAGGAATTCATATGAACAGCATTACTCATCAAAGTGTAATGTGTGCTCATTGTAGAAAGTTTGGGACATACAAACAAACAAAATACATCAGCTGTAGTTCTTAATAACAGACACTTTGTACCATTCACATGATAGTATATCTTCTTTGAGTCTTTTTCTTGTATGTTTCTTTATATACCTTCATATCATTGATATCAGAGCTTTGTTTTTGCTTTTTAAATTTAATAGTACATTGTTAACATTTTCCTTTGTCATTAAACATTTTGAAAACATGCTTTTTACTGACTACATGACATTCCATCCTATGGATATGCTGTAATATGTTCATAATCATTTCCCCACTGCTTTGAAATTTTTCCCATTATAAATGTGCACTGAACAACCTGTAACTTGTCTCCTTTCTAACTGTTTCCCTTCCATTAGTTCAGTGCTTCTCAAGTATTAATTTGCAAGCAAATTACCTGAGATCTTGTTAAAATTCAGTAGATTTATGGGATTGTGCCCAAGATTCTGCATTTATTACAAGTTCCCAGGTGATGCCAGTGTTGTTACTAGATACTTGCAGTAACTAGAAGACAGATAATCTAGCTTTGGGATTATTGGGTCCAAGGTTATGAATTTTTAGGACTGCTGACTTAAAAAGAACAAGGAATCCTATCATACCCCAACCTCCTCAGCATTGAGTATTAGGCATGTCTAGAACCCAGAGGTTAAATACAAAGCTTTGACTAGTGAGTTACTTTATCAGAGTCACTGTAAAAGAGCAGAGAACTATGAGCATTACAGATCGTTTCTTTCTTTAGAGGTTTTTCCCCCTGTTTTTTTGTTTTGTTTTGTTTTTTTGGAAGCAGAATTAAAATGTTTACAAATCTTGGTTTTAATCCTTCTCTAGCTACCCCACTTCCAGAAGAGTTTGAGTTACAAGGATTCTTGGCTTTGAGACCTTCTTTCAGGTGGGTGGCTGCTGAAGGAGGTTTTACTTCATTGCTGGTGATTGCAATTATAAAATAACACGAATCATACTAGGGTTTAGAGGAGCCACTGATCTGTCCCAATTGTATCTCATTTTCTCAACAGCAACTAGTAATGGAAGTTTGTTGATATGAATATGTATTTGTATATGTCATGCTGCTTATTCCTATGTAATATCAATACTAAATGCTTAAATACAGAACAAGAAAGTAAAAGAACATGGCTTGTCCAAGTGATTTATATTCACTGAATGCCATCTTTTATACTTTTCTTGAAATTAGAGGGTAATTGTTTCAGAAGTGGGAAACAAATGTAAACTAGATGTTATTGCTTGATGTTTATTTCTATCTATAATGGAGCCCTGGTTGCACAGTGGTTAGGGCATTGGGCTGATAAACAAAAGGTTGGTGATTCAAATCTACAAGCCACTCCGCAGGAGAAAGATAAGCCAGTCTGCTTTCCTAGAGATTATATAGCCTTGGAAACCCCATGGGGGTCGCTGTGAGTTGGAAATGACTTGATGGCAGTGGGTTTTTTATAGTAACGATAAAACACTAAATAAATAAATCATTGTGTGCTTCCATCAAACCAGGTATCGAAGTTCCTACCTCACATTAGCTTGAGAATGAAGCCAGGAAAGCTCTCGTTAGCTATATTGGATCTCTGGAAAGAGTTCTAAACTCTCAGTAGTAGTTATAGGAATCACTCTGTTTCTTAGGGCATGGCTCATACAATTAGCAATTAAACATTTCTGGAAAATGGTCATGAACTCCAAGAACAGTAGTCTTATAGAAAATTTAATGAGTTTGTAGCCTTTAGAGAGTTCTGCATTTTCCAGGCTTCTTAATTAACCCCTTATTATCTCTCTCAGTCTGAATTGATGACCTAACCTTTCTGTTTTCACAGACAGCTTTCTCAGCTTCTACCCTCACCATAATCTCTTTCCAGACATCCTTTGTCTGTTTCTAAGGAATAAGTTCTTACTCATTTTCTTCATCACCAAACATCTGAAAATAGTAGAACCTTATTAACTCTACTTTAGCTCCCAATCATTTCTCAGCCTACCGCAACTTAAATTGTCAGTGCCCTTGTGTTTACCAAATCCTTTAGTTTAGCTCTTGACGTCAGTCTTCTTTTCCTACCTCTGGCAGTCTCTTTCACTCACTCTTTTGTACATATGCCTCTGAATATTAGTATTCACCAAGATTGTTCCTTGCCCTTTCCTCCCTACTTTCTACATTCCTCCTGGTGATTAGATCCATCCCCATGTCTTAAGCTTTCATCTCTTGGATAGGCAGCCCAGATATTAAATTGTGACCTCTCTTTGAGTTTGGACCCATATACCTAACAATCTGACCTCGTTATACATTTCAAGCTTTATTATGAGCAAAATTGAGCTTATATTTTCTTATTTAGCCTTGAGCTTGTATTTTCTTAGCCAGAAAAAAACACTTATTACTGTATTTCTTATTTGTGCTTGTGAAATTATTCACCTATATTACCAAGTGAGAAATCTGAAGAAGTCTTGTTTCCATTAATTTTTCTCACCAATTCTTTGTAATTCTATGTACAAAATGCCTTTTAGATCCATTTCCTCCCATGTATTTCACCCTAGTGGAGACTTCTATTATTTTTTACCTGAAGTGTTAAAAGGCTTCACAATGAACCTGTTTACTCACATTCTCTCTCCACCTGTGGTCCATTTCTGCTCTTCCTCCGAAATTTATGATGTGCCATGATAGATATAAAAAACTTCAATTTAGAAAGTGACAGCATTCTCATTTAGGTATCAGGAACCTAAGAATAGGATCTGTTTGCCAAGGATGGCAGGGACATACGGGAGGCAGAAAATGGGAAAGGAGACAGGTGGTGAATGTGTTCAGTGCTACCCACTAGCGAATAGAGGAACACAACACAATACCCTGCTTACATAGATAATATACAAAGAAAACGAAAATCGTAGGCAACTGACACTCCAACGTACAATCACCAATTAAATGTAAGCATAAAAATGTCACGATGCCTCAGAGACAACAGAGCAGCATCACAGTGCACACAAAGAAGCAGGAGAAACAAGGGAGCAGGATACAGACTCAGAACATATCCCTGAGGAAGACACAGCATTGGAACTTCCTGATAAGGAATTCAAAAGAATTATATTTAGGTACCTTCAACGAATTGAGAGAGATATCAAGGAAAACACTGAAAAAATTGAGACAAACAGAGAAAACCATAGAACAATTTTGAAAGACACTATAAGAACAAAATGACAAAATAAATGAAAAATTAAAAATGATACAAAATCTACACACAGAAATCCAGGAGATTAATACTGAATTTTCAGAAATAGATGACAGATTGCATGGGCAAAGGACTAGAATTGAGTCAATGAAAGACAGAATTAGTGAGATTGAAGGCAAATACCTTAATACTTCTTTGGAAAGGGAATAATTAGAAAAAAGATCAAAACAAAATGAAGAAAGCCTAAGGTTCATGTGGGATACCATCAAAAGGAATAACCTACATGTCATTGGAATTCCAGAACAGGAAGAGACAAAAAGAAAAACACTGAGAAAATTGTCATAGATTTGTTGGAAGAGAATTATCCTGGTATGATGAAAGATGAGAATATATCCATTCAAGAAGTCTACCGAACCCCAAACAGGATAGATCCCAAAAGAAAACCACCCAGACATATCATCATCAAATTCACCAAAACCAAAGACAAAGAAAGAATCCTAAAAGCAGCATGGGAAAAACAAAAAGTTACCCACAAGGGGCAGGCAATAAGAATAAGCTCGGATTTCTTGGCAGAAACCCTGCAGGCAAGAAGACAATGGGGTGGTATATATAAAACCCTGAAAGAAAAATTTCTAACCAAGAATTATGTACCCAACAAAATTGTCCCTCAAATATGATGGTGAAATAAGGACATTTCTAGATAAGCAGAAATTAAGGGAATTTGTTAAAACCAGACCAACCTTACAAGAGATGCTAAAAGGAGTCTTTTGGACGGAGAACAAACAACAGCAAAGAACAACTGACCATTAACACACATGATGACATAACCCAGAAACCAATCCAATTATAGAAGTATCCAAAGTAAGTAAGCCTACAAGATAGTAAGCAGGGAACCAGAGACATCAGTTGACAAATGAAGAAAACTATAAACCAAAAAGGTGGAAAAATAGTGTAGTTACAGAACTTCTAAATAATAGGGAAGTCAAGACAACTACAAGGTAGAGTGGACTGTTCTAAACTTGAGAAGAAATTATAAATCACAGGGTAACCTCAAAGAAAAATGATAAACCTTCACAGCAAAATAAAAAAGAGGACCAGTACAAATATTTAGCAAATACTAAACCAATATCAACGAAGGATTCATAAACAAAGCGAGCTCAGCACAGAAAATTATATGGAACAAAGAAATCAACACCACAAAAAAGCACATAACAAAATGACAGCAACAAATTCATACTTGTCGATAATTACTTCTGAGAAGGGACTTATCTCTAAAATTTATAGAAAACTTCACATCTCAACAACAAAAAGATTAACAATCCAATTTAAAAATGGGCAGAAGACACTTCACCAAAGAGGATATTCAGGCAGCCAGGAAATACATGAAGAAATGTTCATGATTATTAGCCATCAGAGAGGTGCAAATCAAAACAACAGTGAGATACCATCTCACCCCAGCACTAATGGCAAAGTTCAACAGGACTGAAAACGGTGTATGCTGGCGAGGATATGGAGAGATTGGGACTCTCATACACTGTTGTCGGGACTGTCAAATGATAGAACCACTGTGGAAAACAGTATGGCGATTCCTTAAATAGCTGGTATTAGAAATACCATTTGACCTAGCAATCCCATTACTAGTATATATCCTAGAGAAGTGAGAGCCATGACAGGAACAGATATATCTACACCCATGTTCATCATAGCATTATTTACAATAGCAAAAAGATGGAAACAACTTAAGTGCACATCAACAGAAGAGCGGATAACCAAACTAGTACACACGATGGAATTCTCTGCATCCCTAAAGAACAATGTAGAATTTGCAAAACACCACATAACATGGATGAACTTGGAGGACATTATGCTGAGTGAAATAAATCAGTCACAGAAGAACAAATATAGTATTAGTTCATTATTGTAAAAAGTCAAGGAAGGGTTTATATATGGAAGGGAACTTTCTTTGTTGGTTACCAGGGGGTGGGAGGGGAGGGGAGGAAACACTGCAAAAAAAAAAAAAAAAGCATTGACCCATGTCACTTTAGTTTTGTGTATTTCACTGTACATAAATTATATTGCAATAAAATGCATTTAAAAAAAAAAGAACTTCAATATATCTACCCTACCCCAGAAGGCTGGTGGTTCAAACCCATCAGCCACTCCTTGGAAGGAAGGTTGGGCAATCTCTTCTGTAGTAATACTGCCTTGGACCCACGGAGGGGTCAATATGAGCTGGGGATGACTCAACGGCGCATAACAATAACAACAACCGCATCCTAGTTGCTCCAGACTCTTTTGTTTAATGTCTAAGTTCTATCACTCTCGAGCTCTTAGTTTTTCAGCCTTGTCTTCTGTCATTATTGTCCCTTCTCCACTGGTACTTAACATATCACATGCACAATATCCTATTCTTGAATAGCTGTATTTTTATTCCTCTAAACCTTTTTCATAGCCATGCCTGGGGCATCTCTTCCCACCAGCCCCCTTACTCATCTATTCAATACTTACCCATACCTGTAAACATCCGACTCAAGTATTACTTATCTATGAAACCTTTCCAGACCTTACTGGAAAGAGCTAATACTTTCTTTCATTATGTTGTCTTATTCTTTGCATAGTTTATTTATCATTGTATCCTTAGCATCAGGCTATTGCCTGGCATTTCTTAGATGCTTGAGGAGGAGTGGGAGATAGTGTGTTTAATGAAAAGAAATCTAAATATCTTTTTTTTTTTCCAGATTAGATTAGACATTACAAGGTTAAATTAATTTTTGCTCTATGTCCTTCATGATATTTATACATTTGTCTGGTTTAGAATGGGCCATCTTAAAGTAAACAGATTCATACTATTTATCAGCAGGGAGCGCTGGTAGCATAATGCCTAAGGCACTTGACTGCTAATCAGAAAGCTGGCAGTTCAAACCCACCAGCCACTCCTTGGAAGGAAGGTTGGGCAATCTACTTTCATAGTGATGCTGCCTCAGAAACCCAAGGAGGGGTCGCTGTGAGTCAGGGCCAACTCGATGGCACATAACAACAATAACAATTTATCAGCATAGGCATCCCAGATTCAGCGTTGTCTTGATCATTTCAGGCAAATTCCTTCAATGTAGGATATTTATAAAACTTTGCTTTTACAATAACAAAAGAATCTTTACTAATAAAAATTTTGTGGCTAATTTATGCTCAGAATATGAAATATAAGTAAAAATATTACATTAATTATTTGGCATATTGTCTTTTCTGCTTTGCTTCATTGTGTTTGATATCTTTGGGAGTAGTTCAGTTCCAACAGTTAACCACATCAAGCTGCTGACCTATTATGGAAATATCTGAAGTCATTGCAGTTCATCAGGAGTATTTGGTGCATATCTTTTTTTCTTGCCTGGGCAATATCTTTAGCAGTTTAATTTTCTATAATTTGCTATGTCAATTTTAGGAATTTGGATTTTTCCAAAGGCCACCAGGGTATTACAGGAGACAAAGAGGGTCAGCAACGACGAATACGGCAACAGCGCTTGATCTCTATAGGCAAGTGGATTGCCGATAATCAGCCAAGGTACAACCATGCATTTTCTAGTATACTCCTTTTAATCTTTTTTGTCAGATATGCATGCGCATAAACACACACCTCACATAATATTTTAGACTTTGGTATAATGCTAACAATTACAAATTTCTAAGTAGGACTTAAGGTGCTCTGGTGGCATAGTGGTTAAAGCATTTGGCTGTTAACCAACAGGTCAGCAGTTTGAACTCACCAGATTATCTCCAGAAGAAAAATGAGACAGTCTGCTTCCATAAAGATTTACACTCTTAGAAACCCTATGGGCAGTTCTACCCTCTCTGAAAGGGCCACTATGAGTCAGAATCAACCTGATGGCAGTGGGTTTGGGTAAGCGGGACTCCAAACCAGCTCATTTTAGGTCGACCCTCTGCTGAGAGTTTTCCTTTCCACTCCAGATACACTGAATCAGAATCTATAGTTCAATAAGATGATTCTAAGTCAAAATGTTGATAACTCTCAACACAAACCTTTAACTATTTCCATGTACTTATACCATCAAATTATGACCCTAGTGATGATAGTGTATTCTTTATTATTGAATCTCTCTTTTCTGCATTACACTACCTATATGAAGGAATTGGTCTTCTCTCCTTAATTTGTTTATAAACATCTGTCCAAAAATGACTAAATTATATGTCCACAGTAACAGTGATTTGTGTTGGCAGAAGCGTGGTGGTCAGCTTAAGTCAGTATAGACCAGGAAGAGGTACTAGTGGCTAGTTAAATGCACAACAGATGTGGTAGTTGGTATACTGTAAAGAGAACATAGGTTTTGGTGTCAGGTAGGTTTGAGTTTAGTTTCTAGTTACACCACTTCTCAGATATGTGTCCTTGAGATCGCCGTAGTAGATTACCACCTTTTCAGAACCAGTAACCTACTGCTTTACTCATCTTTGCATTCAAATTCTGTTACGCTGTAGATGCTTACATGGTTGAATGTTTGAATTTATGCCTCTGAGCTTTAATTTCCACACTTATAAATAGGAATTAGATATAGCTCCCTTGTAGAACGTGTCAGTGCCCTAGACCAGTGTGTTGTGTTGAGTATGTTCCATAAATACAGCTGTAATTATTAGAAAACATCTAAGGGCCAGGGGAATGTTTGGTAATGTTAATTGTGATATGAGAATCTGAATTTTTAGATAACTGTTTCTTACTTTCTAGATAACTGCTTTTTGTGTTCACATTTTTTATGTCCTCCTCTTCCCATAGTTTTTAGAGCCAGGAATACATTGACTGTACATTGTTGGGTCCATACACAGTTCAATTGTTACTGTTTTTTAGGTTTATGTTTTTCATATATGGATTTATTTTTACTTTTTTAGGCTGATTCAGTGTGAAAATGAGGTAGGGAAATTGTTATTTATCACAGAAATCCCAGAGTTAATACTGGAAGACTCCAGTGAAGCCAAAGAGAACCTCATTCTACAAGAAACGTCTATAATAGAGTCACTGTCTGCAGACGGGAACCCAGGGCTGAAATCAGTGCTGTCAACGGGCCGAAATCTAAGCAACAGCTGTGACCCAGGAGAGAAACCAATGGTCACCTTCAAAGAGAACATTAAGCCACGAGAGGTGAACAGAGACCAAGGAAGAAGTTTTCCTCCCAAAGAGGTGAGAAGGGACTATAGCAAAGGAATAACTGTAACTAAGAATGATGGAAAGAAGGACAACTCCAAGAGGAAAACTGAAACCAAGAAATGCACCTTAGAAAAGTTACAGGAAACAGGAAAGCAGAATGTGGCAGTGCAGGTAAGCTGTATTTGAACTATGAACAGGTAGAGGAAGGCTCACACAAAAGGCAAGATTTTTCATTTTGTTCCTAAAGTTTTGAGAATTGGCTGTTTTGGTTGCTTTCGTGCACTCTTTGGACACACAGGTCACATGTAGAGCTGTGGTAGAATCTACTCACTTCATTGATTAGAAATTCTAATATGAGGGAAAAAATCTTAACCGGATTGATAATGTTTGTCAGTCCCACCAATTTAAGTGATTTGAAATGACCAGTTGCAGAGCCATCAATTCCACAAAGATACATATTCTGTGGAAAGTTTAATCTCATTTGTTAATGCTGTAGTAAGAGATTGGGGTCTTTTATAGATCCAACAGAATCAAGAGTATTCTAAGCCTCTGAAGGTTTTTTTTTTTTCCTCCAGAGTTATTATATAAAATATTAAAGTATATTTTTAGAAAAAGATAAGAGACTCTTTTGCTTCACATTTACACCTGTCCCAGCCAGCAGTAGCATTTTATCACTTAAATGTTATCCTGGCTGATGGGAATTTGTAAAGCAAGAACCCAGTTCTCTTTCTGGGAAAAGATAAGCACTGCTCAGTTATTCATGGCTTTGGGTTTTTCATAACTTTCCAAAGAGATACAGATGATTTCATACAAACAGAAAAGTGTCTTCACTCTACACTGGTAATAGTTTTATTAAACCATTAATGTTTGAATGAATACTTTAGTGACCATGTGATTTGTTGACACATGTTGGCAAATATTGTTTACCATAGATGTGAGAGGAATCTTACATTGTTAAAGACTGCTTACGAATAAACAGTACCTTCAACATATTTCCCTAATGAGTTTTTTTGAGAAAGGGAAAAATGAATATATATATATATAGCTCCATTGTAAGATTAATAGTAGGGAGAGAAACAAAGGGGGGGGGATTGTAGAAATTGAGAAAAGACTTAGAGAAAGATAGATACTGGGGAAAGGGAAGGAAAAAAAACAGATGAACTGGAAAGCCAAAGAATCAGTGTTAGGAATAGAATCCATTGTTTCCTGCCTGCTCTGCCTCCATTCTCTGTAACTGCTTCCCACAAGTCCAGACTGAAAGTAAAATCTTACTGCTTCCTCATCAATCTCAAATCTGTCAGTAGATGATTAAAGAAAGCCAATAAATTGCCACCTTCTGAACCTCATTCTAAATTGGCTATAAATGCTACCTATTTTCCTCATTTTTGTCTTAACTGAAAAGCCTTATCTTGAGCAGTACACATGGTATCTGGTTCTCTGTGACTCCCATATATCTGATCTCAGGGCCTGTTCCTTACTGCTGAATGTATCCCTGTTTATTCTGAGGGCTGGTAGGGATACAGGGTGGAGGGTAACTGACTGGTGGTATACCTGTGACTGCTCAGATAAAATTAAGCTGAGGGCTAAAGATACTTCACTTGTGGGTTAATAGTCATTATTAATTCATTATTAATCTATGCTAATTAAAGATTAAAATGTAAGGGCTCTGGGCAGTTTGCAGCCATAAACAGGTTTTTAAGTCTTTGGGGCATCACATACCTCATTTGTGAAACAAGTTGTCTCTAAGATCCTTTTCATATTTAGTATTTTTATGATTCTGGGAAAGCAAAATTCTTACATTGGTAAAACTAAGCTCTTATATCTTTGTTGACAATTAAATAAATTGGCCTGAATTTTCCATTTTCAATTTAAATGAATTTAAATATCTTCAGTGTATACTCTTTTTTTCTTACGTAATAGGGTTTTAAATACTTTATCTTAGAATAGGTGCTGGTGCTTCTTTCTGACACATTTGAGTTTCAGATTATTATAGTTTTGCTTCTCTTGGTCTTAGGTAAAATCCCAGACAGAATTAAGAAAGACTCCAGTGTCTGAAGCCAGGAAAACACCTGTAACTCAAACCCCAAGTCAAGCAAGCAATTCCCAGTTCATCCCTATACATCACCCTGGAGCCTTCCCTCCTCTCCCCAGCCGGCCAGGTAAATACATATGTTGTCATTTCTGCTACTTAATCTCATCTATGTAGGAATTTATGTTCATTCATTGAGTAATTTATATGGTACAGGACTGATACTACTATACCATAGTGTTTTGTTTTGTTTTGATTAAATAAAATGTAGAAGGCAGCTCTCTGTTCTGTAATGCTTATGAAACTGATTTTGATCCATTTCTCTGTAGTTCACACAAGTGCATATTTGTTACCATAAAGGAATTCGTATCACTAAACATGGTCTTTAAGAAGTCACCTTTAAGAACACCCTGATTATTTTTATGGATAGAAGAAAAGTAACCAATGCTCTCTTTTTAGTTCTTGAAATTAATTTAAGTTAAAAGTTGATACCATGGTTGATCCCTTATTCTTAAAATTAGAAAACACCCCCTTAAATGAAAACTAAGATGATTTTTTGTTTGTTTGCTTGCTATATTTCTTTAAACTAAAGTTATATTCTTCTGTTTTGAAGGGTTCCCGCCCCCAACATATGTTATCCCCCCTCCTGTGGCATTTTCTATGGGCTCAGGTTATACCTTCCCAGCTGGTGTTTCTGTCCCAGGAACCTTTCTTCAGCCTACAGCTCACTCTCCAGCAGGAAACCAGGTGCAAGCTGGGAAACAGTCCCACATTCCTTACAGCCAGCAACGGCCCTCTGGACCAGGGCCATTGAACCAGGGACCTCAACAATCACAGCCACCTTCCCAGCAACCCCTCACATCTTTACCAGCTCAGCCAGCAGCACAGTCTACAAGCCAGTTGCAGGTTCAAGCTCTAGCTCAGCAGCAACAATCCCCTACAAAAGCTGTGCCAGCATTGGGGAAAAGCCCTCCTCATCACTCCGGATTCCAACAGGTGTGTTTCAGCTGTGTGTGCTGTCACATTGACATGTGACTGGGGAGAGGCGAGGAGGGCAAATTTATTCAGCATTTGGTCAATTGAAAATACTCATTTGAGACATTTCTTGCTTAGACTTGTAATAAGTAAGGATACAAAAGCATTCTCTCTGCTGTTTAGGAAAGTTCAAATGTTTCTCTTCTTACCTTTCTAAAGGATAATATATTAGGTCTTAACTACCATTTTTTGCTATTAATCAGCCTTGTAGAAAAATATTTTCTGTAAATAATTTTGTCCTGTGAACTTAAACCTGAGAAGGGAAACTGAACCATAATCTTAATGAAGTGCTAAGTAAGATATGGCACCAACGTTCAATATTGTCATCCCTACAGCACTTGGAGCAGGAAGGGAAGCATACACACACATTCATTCGTTAAACCTCTTAAATAACAACACTGAAAGAACATGAGTTCATCCACAGTCTGTTCCCAGAAAGGTCTGTGTATTTAAAAAAAAAACAAAAAGGAAAGGAAACTACTACATGACATAGAGTTTTGATGGTTGTAAAATTCCTCAAGTTCCTTCTGTGACTTCTGTGCATCGAGTATAAGTAACATTACATTTTATCCTCACTTTGATGACAGGCATCTCTTTTTTAGTATCAACAGGTAGATGCCTCCAAACAACTGTGGAATCCCCCTCAGGTTCAAGGCCCATTAGGGAAAATCATGCCTGTGAAACAGCCCTATTACCTTCAGACCCAAGACCCCATAAAACTGTTTGAGCCGTCATTGCAACCTCCTGTAATGCAGCAGCAGCCTCTAGAGAAAAAAATGAAGCCTTTTCCCATGGAGCCATATAACCATAATCCCTCAGAAGTCAAGGTCCCAGAATTCTACTGGGATTCTTCATACAACATGACTGATAAAAGAGCTATAATGGCACAGCAAGCAAATATGGACCGCAGGGGCAAACGGTCACCAGGAGTCTTCCGTCCAGAACAGGATCCTGTGCCCAGGATGCCATTTGAGGTGTGTGTGCTTTCCTGTCACCAGGCAAGTTAGAGATAGGTCTGGGGCTGCATAACTTTTATAAAGCTCCTTTGATTTGTTAGTGCTGGAGAATACTGCTGAGTAACTGGCACAGCTCTTCTTAATTGCACAGTATGTTTGAGATTGGAGAGCTAAAAAATTCTGAAACTGATTTTGAACTGTGATGGTCTGGCAGAGAAATTATGTGCAGAAATCTTTAACACAGCATGTTTGAGAATTCTGAGACAAATAGTGCCTCTCTGTTGGGCTGAATCATCTTAAATTTAAAAATAGGGTTACCAAGTCTTTAAACAAATTGCTGTCTAGGAAAAACGTCAGCCAATTATTTTGGACAGTGGAGTTCCTTTCCCTTGCCCTGTTTTTCCTGAGAAACAGGTGTGTTTGTAACTTAAAAACAGTTTGGTTGTTTTTCTGTTGTGTCAGTACATGCATGCTAATCACTTTGCTACTTTGCTCACTAGCCAGATTAACCTTTTATGTTCTGCTCTGTTTGTCAGTATTTTTGCTTCTTTCTGTTCTACCTTGATGAATCTCTACCATTGTCCTTGTGTTACTTTGTGCATAATACTATATATTTCACTAATGATTACTTCCCCCCCTTCATCAGTGTAATCATGCTATTACTCCTTTGTGCTTTTCTTTTGTCATTCCTTATTGCATTTTACTGTGATCCTTTCTGTCACTAGGACCCCAAGAGCTCCCCTCTGCTTCCTCCGGACCTGTTAAAGAGTCTGGCTGCCTTGGAGGAAGAGGAAGAGCTGATTTTTTCTAATCCTCCTGATCTTTACCCAGCTCTGCTGGGGCCTCTCGCCTCTCTCCCTGGACGAAGTCTCTTTGTATGTATTTGACATAATTCTGCTTCTTGTTCTAACCCCAACTTCTTTTCTGAGATTCTATAGTATTTGGAAGAGATTTTTTTCCCTTTCTGGGGCTTTCGTTTTTTAAGAATTATAAAATGTATTTCCTGATGGCCCAAAACCAAATCCAATGCCATAGAGTTGATTCTGACCCATGTTGCTGTTGTTGTCATGTGCCGTGGAGTCAGATCCGACTCATAGAGACCTCTCCTTGGGTTGTCAAGGCAGTATCACTACAGAAGTAGATTGCCCAACCTTCCTTCCAATGAGTGGCTGGTGGGTTTGAACTGCCAGCCTTCTGGTTAGCAGTCAAGTGCCTTAGGCACTATGCTACCAGAGCTCCTATTCTGACTCATAGCAGCCCTATAGGATAGAGTAGAACTGCCCCACTGGGTTTCCAAGGCTGTAAATCTTTACAGAAGCAGACTGCCCCATCTTTCTCCCATGTGGAGGCTGTTGGGTCCAAGCCACTAACTTTCTGGTTAGCAGCCAAGCTCTTTATGCACTGCACCACCAGGGCTTCTTTGATGGTCCAAACTAACCCAAAATGGAAATAGAACATGGTAAACCATTTCTGACTCCATAGTTCCTCCAAATCTTAAAGCCATTGGTCATACATGTTATCCTGAAAGCATCTTGCAGGGCTGGTCACATACAAAACATGATGCTAGCAATTTAATTCATTTTTCAGGTGATACTTCTATCTGAACCCAAATTTAAGTGCCATTTAATCTTGCTTAGGAACAGCAAGGTTTTTCCTCAAAATATGAAGGGAAATATGTTCTGAATTTTTTAAATTAATGTTACTAAACAGTATGTATAGCTCTCTTCTGTTTGGTTAACTAAACCAGGAAGAGCCTTGATCTAAATTCAGAGCCTGATTCATAAAACAGTATGAGAAAAAAAAAAAAAATGAAGAGAATTCTATTTATAAACATCGTTGCACTGCCATAAATGAGTGGATAAGTAGAGTGGCATAAAATCTAAGAATTTATTAGTGATCTCTTTTTAAAAATAATTCTCTAGAACCCAGCCTGCATTTCAAAGAATGTCATTCTACATTCTTTTGATGTTTTACGTTAGGTCTTAAGAAGGGTGAGGCTATATAAAATATATAAAATACAGCGAGAAAGGTAGATACTGTGAGGTTTTTTCCCACTCTTCACATTAAATTAAGATTTAATAAATCTTAATTTATTAAAAAGATTGCAAGTTTTACTTTCTTGCTATTTCTTTCCCACAAACACAAAGCAAGAAAACATAAGATTAAGATGCACCCCAGGAGAAATAAAAACTTACTGGCTTTCATGACAGTAGCTGATGCCCCTGGCATTTAGGGAACTTGAAGTTCGTTGAAGTTAATAATTTGCCTAGGTGAGTGTCAGTAGTTGGGCTCTTATCCCCTTACCAGAATTTATGCTTCTTTAGAAACTGGAATGTTAGTAGTGCCATGGCCAAGTAGGGCTTGTAGGAGTCCAGCTATCATACTGTTGCTTCTACATGTTTGCCTTTCTTACTGCTTTTGCTGCAGTGACTTGAGAGACCTAATATAGTGTGTCTCTGTCCGCTTATTTCCCAATCCCTTAGTTCCTGTTGCCCCAGCACCTCCCATTGTGATAAGTATATGATAAGTATATATGGGCTTTTTGTTTTGTTTTGCTCTGCTGGTCTATTTTGTTGCATGTTTTAAAAATAACAATGAAGAAAAAGAATTCACTATAGCCTTTATTGTAGTTACTATATTTTGTGTAAAAGTTCTTTGCATGTTGTAGATGTTTAATAAATGTTTTGTTAACCAACTATTAAATGACCGTATACATTAGGGATTTAGCTTCTCTACCCCCCAATAAATATAAACTTGCCTTTCAGTGACTATCTTATTTTAATATATACTACCAATAGAGCTGCTTAGGAAACATGTTAACAAAACCAGTTTTTAGGTTGATGTGAAGGTTTTTTAAAGTCATTAATTTCAGTGTTTTAAAATTTGGAGGGAAGAATAGTGGCAGAACCATTCTTCCTCTTGTTTTTCAAGTGTTTTAAGTAGGACTACTAAACAAGGGGAGGAGTCCTGGTGGCGCAGTGGTTAAGGTTAAGGTCTCTGCTGCAAAGTAGGCAGTTCAACCTCACCAGCTACTTGGTGGGAGAAATGACCTGGCAGTCTGTTCCCATAAAGATTATAGCCTAGGAAACCCTCTGGGACAGTTCTACTCTGTCCTGTTGGATCACTGTGAGTTGGAATCAATTCGAGGGCATGTAATAACAATTAACAAGGGGATTCCTAAGGTTCATGCCTAGTAGTTATTCAGAAGTGCCATTTCCTAGGGTCTCTGGTCCCTGCCATACTCTCTGTGTTGTATAAAATACGCTGATAAAGGAAGGCTCTGTCTGACTCACCTGTGGCATATGACATTTAGCTGGTGTCATGGTATTAACAGATTTAAATTCATGTTTTCTAAGCCTTACATTGTGCACCACAGGCCTGCGTGGTACAAGTATTCTTAAGTGGTGGTCACTTCTATAATAGTATATGATTAATGTAAGGAAATGGAAGGCATAATCTAACTGTCTTTTTTTCTCTGGGGCTGTGAAGAAATCCTTATTGGAGAAGCCCTCTGAGCTCATGTCACATTCATCCTCTTTCCTGTCCCTCACCGGATTCTCTCTCAATCAGGTAGGTAAATAGTTAAGACATCTGCTCTGTGCTTTTATTGGAGACTGTAGTAAAGAGGGAGTGAGTTCAAATTGATTTAGCACATTTGAAATTCCACTTTTTTTTACTGGTACTTTCTTACCCACTCTATTTCAGTACATGTATTTTTCTCTTTCCTTTCCCTTGGATATACTGGTATCTTCCAGATATTTGATTTTACTTTCTCTGCCTCTGGTTCGAAGGTTGGGAGGCTATAAACTTTTATATTACATTAACTTCTTATTAGTATTGAAATCCTTAAGGCTTTGCTGTTCGGCCAAAGAATTGGCTTTTTTTAACCAATTTAAAAAAATATTTTTTTTAACCTAGTGGTTTACATAGAGCAAAATAAAAGATGAGAAAGCAAAGGGCAAAGTGAATTTGACAGGAAATTTTTAAAAAACAGAAAAGCCTTCAGAAGTGTGTCATACTAACAGATGCTTACGGTGTATCAAGCATCCGTGAACATTGCATTTATTTTTTTAAATCTCTGTCCTTGGAATGGCCTAAGGCATTTGACTGGTAACCAGAAGGCTGGTGGTTCAAACCCACTAGCCATTCCTCAGAAGGAAGATTGGGCAATCTATTTTCATAGAGATACTGCCTCAGAAACCCAAGGAGGGGTTGCTATAAGTCAGATCCGACTCTGTGGCAGTGAGTTTGGTGTTTTTTTTGATCCTTGAAGTGAGTTTATAACTTGGCTGTTTATGTCTTTCAGGAAAGATACCCAAATAATAGTGTGTTCAATGAGGTATATGGGAAAAACTTGACAAGCAGCTCCAAAGCAGAGCTCAATCCCTCAATGGCCCCCCAAGAAACATCACTGTACTCTCTTTTTGAAGGGACTCCATGGTCTCCATCACTTCCTGCTAGTTCAGGTACTAACTGGTTTTTATAAACCTTGCATTTTTCTGTGTGCTCAAATTGATTAGGAATTATTATGGTTCTGTAATTATATACATACACATTCAATTAAGTAGCTTCCAAGAGAAAGTAGTTCGAAACCCTGATGAGCTAGTTAATGTAATGCTGCTAGAAAAGCTTTTTACATCTTCAGAAACCAGTAAGTTGTAAGGGAGAAAAATATGGGTTCTAACTTAGAAAGTATGTGGTTTCCATCTATTTTGTATTTTTTTGGTACATGTTCATTCTTTGCAAGGAAAGTTGCACTTTTTAAAATGGAGATTTTTAAGATCTTATTTTATAAAGTGGATATGATTTAATTGTAACTCTCAAGGTTAGGCAGTTCTGTTTCTGTTAGAGAAGACAGTAGATCTTTATCTGAAACAAGGGTGCCAGAACTGTGCATGCGAGTGACAAAAATTACTTATTGTTTAAATTTCTGTTTGTTTTTGTGTGATAAGGCAAATTACTGTGTCTGGCAGATTCTCACTGGGGACCTTTATTTTGCCTTTCCCCCAAAACCGGAAACCGGATGGTTATTTTTAGTAGAACACAATGATAGGTCTATAGAAAACTTTCCTTCTTGATATATTTGTGGAACATCTTACCCATTTAATTTCTTGTGTTGTTATTATTTAATAGATCATTCAACACCAGCCAGCCAGTCTCCTCATTCATCCAACCCAAGCAGTCTGCCAAGTTCTCCTCCAACACACAACCATAATTCTGTTCCATTCTCCAACTTTGGACCCATTGGAGCTCCAGATAACAGGGATAGGAGGATTGCAGATCGGTGGAAAACAGATAAGCCAGGTGAGACCTGGTTTTCATTGCCCTAGCAAAAGTTAAATGACTTGCTTTAGCCTTCCCTAGAGTGAGTCTCAGTGGCACAGTGATTAAAGCGTTCATCTGCCAACTGGAAAGGTCAGCAGTTAGAACTAACTAGCGGCTCTACGGGAGAAAGATGTGGCAGTCTGCTCCTGTGGATTTACAGCCTTGGAAACCTTGTGGAGCAGTTCTCCTCTGTCCTATAGGGTCACTATGAGTCAGGATCAACTCAGTGGTAGCAAGTTTTGTTATCCTTCCCTAGAGTTTAGCACTTGGCAGTAAGAGTGCCTTCTTGCATTCTTCTCATCTCTTTCCATCCTCTAGCCATGGGTGGGTTTGGCATTGATTATCTCTCTGCAACGTCATCCTCCGAGAGCAGCTGGCATCCGGTCAGCACTCCAAGTGGCACCTGGGCAGGCCATGGCCCCTCCATGGAGGATTCGTCTGCTGTCCTCATGGAGAGTCTAAAGGTGAGTGGATTTCAGGAACAAGAACCCCAAGAGCTCTTGCAACGACAGTGTCTCCACTTTCATTCACACCAATTGGTGGGCTTATTCCCTAAGGCCCTTAGAGAAGTCTAGCAACAGGGTCTGCCTTATAAGATTCTTGAACGGGATTTTTTTTTAATTCTTTCATTATAAAGCAGTATCTTCAGGAAATAAAAGCATAAAGGTTTTTGTTTTCTTTTAAAGTTGAGAAAAGTCTGGTTCATCTTGAAAAGTTTAAGTCTTTTTCTGATGAAATTAAAGAACGGTATTAAATTTTAGAAACGTATTGTGTGCCTAAAACCTATGTAGTAAATAGCCTGTGGTACCACACAGCTGATCCTTAGTAAAAGACTTTATATGAAACATAGTTTCACTTTTCAAGCTTAAAATCTTAATGTGAATGAACTAGTCTTGGAGAGAGTATTATATGGGCTTTTTTAATAGCTGGATTTTTTCCGGGATGGGTTAGAGTTCTTGGTACACATGTGCAATTTTATTTAGCTGGGATTGAAAAACAAATCCCTTTCAGACAACCACGCATTTGACTTCTGCTGACAAGATCTGGGCTGTTTTTCAGTCTATCTGGTCCAGTTCCATGATGCATCCTGGACCTTCCGCTCTGGAGCAGCTGCTAATGCAGCAGAAGCAGAAACAGCAGCGGGGACAAGGCACCATGAACCCACCACACTGAGGCCAAAGTGGCAACCCTGGGAATGAAGGCTCCATAAACCATGGCATGTTGGGCTTGCAGGACTGGCCCACACAGTCCCCTGCAGGTGGCAGCCCTCTTTTCTGTTCCTTGCTGTCAAGAGGGTGTAAGTGTTCCACCAGCCCGCTGAGTGTGCACGAAATGTCCGCAGTGCAACAAAAAGAAAAAACCATCAGGAACTCTCCGTCCCCCTGGGGCCTTCCAGAGGGAGAGAGGAACTGCTGTTTGTCTCACTCAGTTACCTGATATCACCGCCTCTCACCTTCTCCATTGTGCATGTCCCCAGCCACATGGGAAGTGAAAGTTGAGAAGGAAAGGCAGATGAGAGAAGCCAATGGGAACTTCTCAGTCCTTTTTTCCTCATTGGGGAATAAATTAGGAATCCATTAATGATTGCTTTGCTGACTGAGAATGTAGTTTGAAATTATTCCTCAACATCTTTTATTATTGTTATTATTCTCAGTAGTAAGATGTCACACTGAATTCTTCATACACAGATGTTCTTCTAGTCAGTGTGTAGCAAAGAGAGCCCTGTTCACTGCTCCTGTAAGAGGTTGGTGGTGACAGGATGGAGAAACTGACCTCTTTGGCCAGCGGAAGCGTTCCATAAGGGAGAGTACATGGCCTCACCTTTCACTCAGAAGGTTCTGGTAGGCCCTCCCCTGGCCTGGAGACCCAGTGGGGAATGCTCTTCACTCTAGGTGCTCGAGCCCCAATTGAGGATGCCATGTGGGTGGGGGTGCTGGGCTGGACTAGCAGGTGACTGCTGTAGGATTTTAAATTAACGTCTTTAATTTCTGTGCATTTGATGGTAGCATAGCAAGCAGTCTGACAGAAGGCAGGCTAGTGTGTCCATTCATGGCCTGACACATTTTAATAGGTAGAAGCTTTCAGTGTGGTTACTTTTTGTTTGGCTGGTTTTTGTGCCCCCCCACCTTACCACCCACATCCTTCTGCCCCTACCTCCATTGTTTTGTTGCCCTATGCTGTATGCTAGTAATTGTTTTTGTTCCTATTGTGTACAACATCTCACCAAGAAGCAACAGCGTGGGTTCCAGCAGTTGGGCCCCGAAGGACAGTCTGGAGAAGAAGAGAGTGGCAGCAGCGTCTGCATCGCCCACAGAGGGGCCGGGCTCTGGCCGGTGGCAGTCTCCCAACCCCCATTTTCAGAGTGACATTCAAGGCAACGTGGACATGTGCAAGTCCTGCACAGAAGAAAACACAACGAAGTCCATTTTGGGAAAGGTGGAAGGAAGGAAAAGCAACTTTCTATTTGATAATTTATTAGGAGGACAGAGGACTGAATCTTTGAAACAGAAAGACAGCATTTCTGTTAGTCATTTCCTGGGAAAGTAATATTTGAAGGGGAAATTATGGAAACAATCCAAATGTCCAGTTGCTGTGCTAGTGGTAGGGTTTATTTTCTGGGAGGCTTCTCCTTGTGTCTGTGTGAGTGTGGGGGTGTATGTGCACATGCCCATCCACTGTCCTGGAGGGAGAGGGGGACGGATGAGTGTATACAGTGAGGTTGGGACTTTAGAGCTGGAAAACAGTTACATAGCAGAGCACATCCAGGAGCCCCAGTTGTCGCTGGAGTCTGGGCATCCCCAGCAATTTAAAGGAGTAAGATTAATGCTCAATGCTCTTCAGAGAGTGGTTTGAAGTCCCTCCCTCCCCCCCATGCTTACATTAATGCTTTTTTAGTTTGACATGGTGTTTGGGCTTTTTGGTTTTGTTTGTTTGTTTTTGGAAGGTCCGAAAGGGTGAAGCCCCCCACCCAATGGCAATATGAAACCCTTTGTGCTTCTCTCCAGCCCCTTCCCTATGTCACCTTTCTTCTATTTCCGCCCTTCATAGCCTCCTCCCCTACTACCTTTACCCAGTTTGTGTGTTTGAGCTCTGCATTCAGGCAGCTGCAACATTCCAGTGTTTGAACCATCACTGATTCTTGCACCCTAGACAAACCAACCAGGTTCACCATCTCACTCCCAGTAGTGCCCGACTCCCATCTGCAGCCCCATTTCTGCATGAGAATTTGGTGTTTGGAATGTTTTCTGACCCTTGGGGCGGGGTTCCTCGCCTTATCATCCTCACTGTGGAGTAAAGAGGATGGGGAGGAGAATCTTCATCAGAAACTGGTTTTGTGTAGTAAACTCTTATGTGGGTTTTCGTTTTGTTTTCTTCTTTCTTCTTTCTTCCTTTTTTTTTTTTTTTTTTTTTACTTTTTGTCTGTGCAAGACCTGCAGCTGCTAAAATCAGCTTTGCCTTTAATTAAAACATGTTTTCTCCAACCAAACCTATGTGTATTGTTTTGTTTTCCTATCATCAAGGATACAGTAGTAATGAAAATCCAGTGTAACCCTTTCGTGACCTGTGGGAACTATCACCCACCCACATTTTCAGCTTCAGGTTTCTTGGGAAACTCCTGTCCCAATTGCAGTGTATACTGCCACCTGGTGAGGACCTGTATCTATAACTGTGTGACTGTGAAGAAGCAGCTTTCACCTCACCAATCCTACCACCAGAGTCCACTTGGGAACTGTGTGCCCTACATAATTATATCAAAGTCCGTATTACCACAAAACAGTTTTTCTTGATTTCAGCGTGCCTTCCATTGCTGAAAATGTGGTGGTATCAACAAATTCAAAACAGAAAATAACTGGGTCATGAAAAGGTGAAAAAGCAAGCATAAACCATTCAGAAGTCATGGGAAGGGGAAGCAAAGATAATTAGTTGATTAGAACTTGGATATACTTCACGGTGGTTTTGTTTTTTTGCTTTTTTTTTTAGTGGCGTTCAAAACCAGTGCGGCGTTATGGAAAGGGATGTAGAAAGAAACTGTCAAATTCTTTTAATAAAGAATGGCTTACATATAGGAGTTAAAACATTCACCAGTTTTTCCCTTTTTAGCTGTTAATTGGGCAATTCAGAGAGTTTATCCTTTTGTCTATTATCAGCAGTTATTACCGTTCTTTACTCTGGGTTGGTATCTCTTCCAGGGTATGCAGTTTCCCCTGGTAGCCTGGCAGGGCCTCTGCAGTGTGCTAGATTTAGCTGATAATGTGTTTTCACACTTACAGCTAACTGTCCTTTCACTCACTGTTAGCGGCCTCAGTTCTGCTCAGAGACATACTGATTCTGTCTATAATGCATTTCCTGACTCTTCACATAGACCTTCAGGCAGTCCCCCAAGGTTATGAACATCCAGTATGACCCATATTTAGGAAACCCCCCCATAAGCCTAGTATATTAAAAATTCAAGGTACTTAAATGGCCCATAACAACACATGGATGCTACTTTTGAGACACACATCAAAGCACTACTACTGTATTAAAGATGTTTTAATATATCTGTAAGTATTCAGTGTTTTTTTGTGCATAGAAAAGTACACTATTTTAGGACAGATATGACCAGATAAGTATTCTGACTAACATACAAATTCAACTTAAAAGACAGACCTAGGAACAGAACTTGTTCATAATTTGGGGGCTGGCTGTGCACACCTCAAAAGCTGCATATATTCTACAAGGAAAGGAGGATTAATGCTAGGTCCTAAGGTCTAGTATTTATGGAATCCTTCACCTAGGTTAACCCTGAAAACCTGGGTCATCTGGTGATATGGGGGGGGGACTTAAAATTCCATCATGTATATAAGTACGGTGTTGTATTATAAAGTGCTAAATAAAGGGATACAACCAACCACCTGTTACTTTCACCACTTAAGTGGTGGTGGTATGTGCCGTCGAGTCAAACCCGACTCATAGGGACCCCTCCTTGGGTTTCCGAGGCAGTATCACTACGGAAGTAGGATTGGCCCACCTTCCTTCCAAGGAGTGGCTGGTGGGTTTGAACCGCCAGCCGTCTGGTTAGCAGGCAAGTGCCTTAGCCACTATGCTACCAGAGCTAGTGTTAGTGGCATTGATTTAGTATTGAACTCCTAACAGATGTTGTCTAAGAAGGCATGAAAGGATCGAATTCTAGTATTTTAATTTTCTATAGAATTGAATGGAAACCTAGCTCAGTCTAGGTTCTATTTAAATGATGGGACTTTGAATGAATGAACAAAAGTGAATTTTGTATGCTTGCCTTCTGAATTACCTTAAGTTACTTTAGGCCTTAGGAATCTACAATAGTAATGGTACAGAACAGAAATACTTAAACCTAGTTCTGGGGCCTGGGCACTGGGTGCCTTGTTTATTGTAAGGTAAAATTTTTATTGTGCTATCACAGATAAGAAAAACGCACCCAATTGTAAGTGTACAACTCTTGGTGAATTTTCACAAAGTGAGTATACCTGTGTAGCCAGGACACAGCAATTAACAGATCACCAGCACCCTAGAAGACTCCGTCATGCCCCTTGCAGACGTTTCCAACCTCCACCTCAGAATAGTCATCATCCTGGGTTCTCACGTTGTCTAATAGGTCAGATTTTGACAAGGGAAAGTAGATTAATAATTTTCCAAACTATAATGTTTCAGTACAGTGTACTGCCGAGCAGTGCTAAAGTGTGCTAACAATAACGCGCTCTTCAGCTTTGTATGTTGTGGAACAGCCTAGACCTCTCCGGGAGCTGCACGCTCTTCAACAAAAGCTTTAGGGAAAATCCCAATCTTCCCTTTGCACTCGCCTTCCAGCCAGTCTTCATTCACTGACAAAAGGAAAAGTATGTATCAGTTTCTAAAACTAGGATAAAATCGGTTTATCTGGATAGTTTTTCCACACACAAGTTGTGTCTTCCCTAGCCTTGCCCCACCTTTATGCTGAATTGTTTTGTATTAAGTGTTACAAAGTTCCAGAGGTGTGATTCCTGAGTTAAACTGCCTTAGACTTTTGTACTTAACACAGTAAGGCATAGACTGCCTTCTCTCCATGTCTACCTAGAATGTTTTTCTGTATCTCACCTTTATTTCATCCCTGTCCCCCCCCCAAAAAAAAACTGAACAATTTAACTGGCTGGTTGATTTTAACACTTAGAAAATGGCACTGGGAGTTACTAAACCCAATACTTGATTGAGTTTCCATTTTCCCTTGTTGGGAGACATGCACTGGTGCTGTTATCTGCTTGTTTTTCACCACTCATTTTGAGTCAATTGCTACATACTTGTACACTCCCTACACCATTAACTTTGAAATTTCCCATTTGTTTCTTAATCCATTGAGTTTTCTGTTACAGTTGATACAGAGTAGTTTTCCCATTCCTTTGCATTGCTAATAATACACCAGTATTTCGGTCATGTGGATAAGGCTTCTGTGATGGGAATCTCATTTTTGCCTAAGAAGAGAAATAACTATGTTAAACCGTGAGAACAGCTGCTCAGAGTATGGTCAGTAGACCAGCATCACCCAGAAGCTTGTTGCTGCTGCTGCTGTTGTTGTTAAGGTGCCGTAGAGTTGTTTCTGACTCAGAGAGACCCCATGCACAGCGAACGAAACACTGCCCGATCCCACGCCAGTTCCACGATCCCTGCTGTACTTGAGCCTATCATCGCAGCCACCGTGTCAATCCATCTTGTTGAAGGCCTCCCCCTCTTTCGTCAGCCCTCCACCCTACCAAGCATGACATCCTTCTCCAGGGAATGGTCCATTCTGACAACATGACCAAAATAGGTGATGGCCATTCTCGCTTCCAATGAGCATTTTGGGTGCACTTCCTCCAGGACAGATCTGTTAGTTCTTTCAGCAGTCCGTGGTACTTTCAGCGTTCTTTGCCAGCACCACAACTCAAAAACAGCAACTCTTCTTCGGTCTTCCTTATTCATTGTCCAGCTCTCACATGCATACGAGGCGATTGGAAATATCATGGCTTGTGTCATGATGAGAAGCTTGTTAGAAATGCAAATTTTGGGACCCCACCCCAGATCTGAATCATAATCTGTGGGAGTTGGTGAACAATAAGTTTTGACAAACTCCAAATTATACTTGGCCACAATGAAGAAGTCTTAAGTGCTAACTTGGAACTCTCAACTTCTTGCTTCAGTTTTTTAAAGTGTTGATTTCTGACATTCAAAACAATCACCAGGGAGAGAGGGGCCATTTTGAATACCTGCTCTTAAGGGTAAATATTCCCTTTCTTCACTTATCTTCAAAAAATAGATCAATTCAAAGTACTATAGTTTGCAGAAAATAAGAATCATATGTTTGGTACAAAGCAAAGCTATCCCTACCACCCTCTTACTAACTAGGAATGAGAATCTGGTTTCCAAAACATCTGATAATCAAGATGTCATCTGACTAGGCCACCTGTTGCTTCCCTGCTCATTAGAGTGACAGGGAGAGACTGAGCACTCGATTTTGCTCCCTCCAGCTGAAAGCCAGGAGGATTGAAACCCCCGGCTAAAGTTTGGTTTACAGGTTATTGATGTTTTTCATCTGCCCTGACTTTTCTCTTTCTGCCAACACTTTAGTTTGCATAATTGTAGACTTACCATCCGATAGCACCAGGATTACATCCCCTTCCAGAAACTCCAGGTCCTCTGGTTGGGTAGCGTCATAACTGAAGAGTGCTACCACTTGGCTCCCTTCCTTAAACTGAGGTTCTGTTGTCTGCTTATGAGATTTCTCATTTTCCTTGGATTCATCTGGAAAGCCTTGGTCTCCCTGAAATAATGAAGGGTCTGTTAGTTTTCTTAACTGACCAGTGAACATTGAACATCACTGAAGAAAGCAGTCAGTGACATGTCATTGCAGCACCTGGGGTAGAATGTCATACAGGCAGGTTGATCAGTGCCCAGTATAGACCTCACACACATTTCAGGAAAAGTAGATGGTGAGATAGATGAAATCAAAAGGTCAGAACTGTGTAGTCTTAAAATACCTTACCAAAGCAATCCTAGAAGTTAGGCATTACTGTTCCTTCTTACATAGGGAAACAGGTTGAGTTAGAAGTGGCAGAGCCCGAATTCGTACCTGGTTTTCCTACCTCCAAGTCCAACACCATTTCTTCAGCAGCAACACAGGGGCTGTTAGTAATACAGAATCTAAACTCCATTCCATCCCTGCTGAATCTGATTCTCCCTAAAGTGAGAACTACTGCCCAGCTCCACATTTCTAAAGCCATGAAACAGGTTGTCATAAATACTCTTATAAAAAGAAAAGCCTATCTCATACATCCTAGACACAGTTATGGTCTTTTTTGACTCAAGAAGGGGAAAGATGTGGTTTCTAGAGATATGGATCATAGGATTGAACAAGTCACGATCAGAAACACCACAGGCTACTTCTATGTTGTTGTTTGTTGTTATGTGCCGTCGAGTCGGCCCCGACTCATAGCGACCCCTCCTTGGGTTTCCGAGGCAGTATCACTACAGAAGTAGGATTGCCCAACCTTCCTTCCGAGGAGTGGCTGGTGGGTTTGAACCGCCAGCCATCTGATTAGCAGGCAAGTGTCTTAGCCACTATGCTACCAGAGCTCCCTAGCTACTTCTATACTGAGTGTTAAAAGTTCTAGTTTCCTAATGCTGTTTGCCCCTATCTTTGCATATCCTTACAACTGAAAGGCAGGACCAAAGGAAAAAAAAAAAAACCCACTGTCTTCAAGTCCATTACAACTCATAGCAACCCCCACTGGGTTTCCAAGGCTGTAAATCTTTACAGAAGTGCATGCCTCCTCTTCCTCCCACAGAGCAGCTGGTGGGTTTGGACCACCAACCTTCTGGTTAGCAGCCAAATGCCTTACCTTATTTGAGGAGCCAGAGCTCCTAGAGAGAGCTGAAACCATTTCCTGGCCTGGTCATTTCCTTTAAACTCATTTTTAAATGAAAAATAATAGATCTCCGAAGGATTCGTGCATGAACTGTTTCATTTTATGCCCCCTACATTGATGCAAAGACTTGGCGATTACTTCTGTAAAGATTTACAGCCTCGGAAACCCAATGAGGGTCGCTATGAGTCAAAAACGACTCACTGGCAGTGAGTTTGGTTTGGTTTACACTGATACAGGAGGGCCTATTGTTAGCTGCTATAACTTCCAACTCACAGAATGAAACGCTGCCTGGGCCTGCACCAGCCTCACCATCATTGCAGCCACTGTGTCAGTCCATCTTGTTGAGGGCCTTCCCCTTTTTCTCTACCCCTCCATTTTACCAAGCATGATACTCTTCTCCAGGGACTGGGCCCTCCTGATAACATGACCAAAGTATGAGAGGCAAAATCTCAAGATCCTCGCTTCTAAGGCGCATTTGTACTTCATACAAAACAGATTTGTTCGTTCTGGCTGTCCATAGTATACTCAATATTCTTCGCCAGCCTCATAATTCAAAGGCATCAGTTCTTCCCGTGGTTCCTTATTCATTGTCCAGCTTTTGCATGTGTATGAGGTGATTGAAAATACCGTGGCTTGAGTCAGTTGCACCTTAGTCTTTAAAGTGACATCTTTGCACTTTAACACTTTAAAAGAGGTCTTTTGCAGCAGATTTGCCCAGTGCAATATGCCAGGAGTGCCTGGGTAGTGCAAATGATTACTACATTCAGGTACTAACTGTTTTGGTTACCTAGGGAGCCCTGGTAGTGTAATGCCTAAGGCACTTGCCTGCTAACCAGAAGGCTGGCGGTTCAAACCCACCAGCCACTCCTCAGAAGGAAGGTTGAGTAATGTACTTCAGTAGTGATACCACCTTGGAAACCCAAGGAGGGGTCACTATGAGTCAGGTCTGACTCACAGCACATAACAAGAAGTGGTGCCACTCCAACAGAAAAATACCACAGGTAGAATGCTTTAACAGTTTATTCTCTTACAGTTCAGGAGGATAGAAGTCCGAGTTCAAAGTGCCAGTTCTAGAGGGTGAAAGCCCCTCAACCTTTGGCTTCAGCTCTGCCTCTTGCTCCCGGCCCACTGAAGCTGGAGGCCTTCTTCACTCAGGCAGCTACTGGCTGCTGAGGCTGACAAACTCAAGGTCTACAAATAAAATGGCACAGTCCCAATATTACCAAACAACACAGCAGGCCACTAATTCAAGTCCAGAGACTGTTCCAAGATCAGCAAGAAACATGGCAGGCAGCTAAATGAAGACTCGGCTATACGCAGGATCCAAGCATGCCAAAAAGCTGCAGAGACCTTTCTGAAAACTTTTCCTTATGTGTTGGAAGCAGACCACATCCCTAAAGCAGCTACTCACCTGCTCCAGTAGATTCTACCATGGAATTAATTCCCAGTCTCATCATGGGTAATAACCACATCCAGCTGCCCAGCCAGTCAAAACCAGGCCCAGCCAAGTTGACACGTAACCTTAACTACCACACTAACCAAAAGGTTGGCAGTTTGAGTTTACGCAGATGCACCTCAGAAGAAAGGCCTGGTGATCTACTTTGGAAAAATCAGTCATTGAAAATCATATATAGTTCTAATCTGACATGCTGGGGGTCACCATGAATTGAAGTCAAGTCTACAGCAACTGGTTTTTTGTTTTGTTTTTCACTGATACAGCTGCTAATGCCACAAACTAAAAACTGCTAATGCCACAGACTAAAAATGCTAAGGCAGAAAACAGTAGAGTAGAGGAAGAACTGAAACACATAGGAACCCCAATGAAGAACACTGGACGAGGGGCCGGGTCCAGTCTCAGACTACTATGGAGAGCTGAGGGCTCAGAGGCAGCCCACTGGCCAGCCCAGCAGATCTTTCTGCCTTGATTTATGCCTCATGGATCATGGACCCAAACCAAGACCAGATCATTTCCCCTGCTCACAATATCCCAGTTCAGCTTTACACATCTTTCCTGATCTGGCCCCCTTGTCTCCCATCACTCTCCCTCACATCCAGTAACAGGGAGCCCCTTCACCCAGTCTTCTGACTTTTAGGTTATCCCTCTGTTCTCCCACACTACGTAACACATCTTACCTTCATTCACCTTGCTAATTTTTATTTGGGGGGTGCTGAAGCTGCGAGGCTTTATTTAAGCAGTTTCTCCAGGAACACTACTCTGACTTGTGCCATCTCCATGCAGCACTGTTGGCTTACTTTACCCACCCTGTGTGTTTCCTTAATGAAATCCACCATTTGTATTATCTGTTAGATCACTTAAGGTGATGCTTTGTAATTGTTAGTCTGCTGGGAGACGGGCCTGTGTCCTCTTAGTTTTCTATCTCCAGTGCCCATCTATAGAGTTATGGGTGCTAAGCAAATGTTTGTTGAGGAATAAATGTCACTAGACAAACTCTGGAAATGTCACAAATGCCCATTAACAGTTCCATGAATGAACTGTGATATATACACATACAATCTGCTTTATAGTACTTAACTATAAAAAGGAATGGACTACTGAAATACAAAGAAGTATGTAAGTATGTATTATACAAGACACTTCTATGAAATTCCCACAAAGGCAAAAGTACAGTGACAGAAAGCAAAGCTGTAGTTTTTGGTGGTTTGCAGGGGCCAGGAGTGAGGGGAGGGAATTAACAACATCAACAATAACAACAAAATGTCAACTTTTCCTCTGGAACCTAAGGGCAAAGTCCAAGAGTGCATCTTGTAGCTATTAGTTTGAACCTCTAACTTTGCTCCCTTCTCCCTTTATTTTTACTGGAAAGTCAGTTAACTCTTTTCTGGATCTCAGAACTAATAAGATAACCTGTCTCCCTTTTTTTTTTTTTTTTTTGGTCACAGTACAGCATTGTCAGGGAGGATTACCTATAAATAGGGTAAACATAGGCTTACTTGTGTCTCCTTACTAATCTGTAATGAACAATTTCACATGGATGAAAACATGTGAAACTTCACTACAGACTAGTAAGAGATGCACATATAAAACCAAGCTTAGCCTGCTTACTAAGGCAGCTCTGTTGGAGGAGTGGCTAAAGCATCTGGCTACTAACCACAAGGTTGGTGATTCAATCCCACCAGCTACTCTGTAGGAGAAGGATGAGGCAATCTGCTTCCATAAAGATTTACAACCCTGGAAACCTTGTGAGGCAGTTGTACTCTCTCCTGATGAGTCGCTATGAGTCTGACTCAATTCAGTGGTAGTGGGTTTGGTTTACCTTGCTTACTGGGTACTTGTCCATGTCAAGGACTGTAAATTTGAAAAGAGACTCTGATTCTGTAGGAAGGTGCTGTGGGGTTGGGAGAGAGACAGATGCCAGCCATACCTAGAAGCACAGTCTTTGAGATGGTGAAAAAAATGTGAAAATTTCCATTACGTATTAGTACCAAAAAAAAAAAAAAAAAACCCAAACTCACTGCCATCAAGTCAGATCCAACTCATAGAGACCCCTCCTTGGGTTTCCAAGGCAGTATCACTACAGGAGTAGATTGTCCCTTGCTTATTGGACAAGCTGACAATGGCATGGTGGTTAAGAATATAGGCAGGCTCTGAAGTCAAAATGCCTGCCTGAATCCTGGCTGCACTATTGGCCACTCCATGGTAATCTTAGTCAAGTTGTTTGACCTCTCTTTGTCTTGTTTTCCAAATTGTAAAATGGGGCTAATAATACCTACCTCTTAGACTGTGGGGATTAAAATAATTAATACCTAGAATGCATTTAGCACAGCATTTGACATGTGGAGTTCTCAATAAATGCTCACTATCACTAGAAGTTTGTTAACCCGAATCATCTCTTTACAGAAATAAATGTTACTTTCTTTTACCCTCAAGTGGTTTTCCTCATAGATTTTAACAAAGTGAAGAATGGCTCTGAACTCAGCCTCAAGCTCTGTCTTGATTCCAACTTTGCTTGACAGTGATCAGGATAAACTGTGAAACTACTAGGTGGGGCAGCAGATGGAGTGGGCTGGGGGCTTTTTGGGGGCTCCTAGGCCTTCTGGGAACCCCGCTCAGGTAGTAACTGGGGTTAAGCTACTGAGAAAAGGGAGACAGAGCTGCATCTTGTTACTTAACGTGTCCCCAACACTAAGCGTGGTGGCTGGCATCTAAGATGCTTGATAAATGTTGAACAGTTGTCAAATAAATGGCACAATGAAACATGCCCTCACATGCCTCCGGCCTCCCTGCCCTGCACTCACCACTGTATTCTCACACCACAGAGTCAGGCAATAGTTTTTCACTTGGCCCCAGGCAATCTTCATGCTAGCTTCTGAAAGGGGCGCCAACTCATTGCTGCCCTGAGGCCGGTAGCTGGGTAGGGATAAAAAGAACCAAGTCAGAGAACATCGTGTGAAAAACCATGTTCCTCCTCCACCCTCCCAGGCCAGCACCAGGTCCCCAGCCATACCCAAAACCATTGTGTGCACAGAGCTCACCTCAGCCTAGTATGTTCCGGCAGGAGCTCCAGTTTCTTAGACACCATGCCCAGAACCTGGCTGTAGGGGAGCCCAGGCTGAGTCTCCATGACCACTGTGTACTTGTAGTGCACCTTGAGTGTGTAAGGCATGGGCACACTGAGGTTTACTTCCTGAGGGGAAAGGAAGCAAGGAGAACTCATGAGCATCTGAGGCTTCCTGCTTGCAACATCGCCTGGCTCACGATAGCTTTATGTGAGGGTGCAGGGAGAACTGTGATTGTTAACTTTATGTCAGCTTGGCTAAGCTATGTGCCCAGCTGTTAAGTCAAACAGTAGTCTACTTGTTATTTTAAAGTAGTTGTGTATGATTAAATCAGTTGGTCTTTAGTAAAGCAGATTACCTTCCAGAATGTGGGCAGGCCTCGATCAATCAGTGGAAAACCTTAAGAGCTAAAAGGGAATTTCCCTAGGGTGTGTGCTGCCTCCAGATGTTAAATAGATATTTTCCCAGAACATTCTTAATCTTCACTCCTTCTGTCACCCAACCTATCAATTTTGGGACAAAAGCCTGCAGGAATTACATGTCTATCCCAATCACAAGCCTATTGCCTGACCTACAGATTTAGGACTGGCAGCCCCCTACAATCTTATAAGACAATTTCTTGAAGTAAATCAATCACTCTGTCTGTCTCTCTCTATATACGTATGTATGTATATATATGTATGTGTGTGTGTGTGTGTGTGTGTGTACGATTCACATGTTTGTGTATATACATATACATGTATATACAACGTGTATATGAGTAGATTCCGATGCATTGTGGCCCTCCACTGGGTTTCCACAGTGGTAAATCTTTACAGAAGTAAATTGCCCCATCTACCTTCCAAAGAGTGGCTGGTGGGTTTGAACCACACCAACCTTCTGGTTAGCAATCAGATGCTTTAGGCACTACACCATCAGAGCTCCTTTCTTTATTGTGGTATCTGCTATATTGTAGTGGTCTGGAATCAAACCCACAATAGCCCCATGGTATACCTGTATAGTCAGGAAAACCCTGAGGTAGTTCTACTCTGTCACAGTAGTTTTACTGTCTCTCTCTCTCTCTATGTATGTATTTGTGTGTGTGTGTATATATATACACACACATACATAGGAGCTCTGGTAGCATACTGCCTAAGGCATTTGACTGCTAACCAGAAAGCTGGCGGTTCAAACCCACCAGCCACTCCTCAGAAGGTAGACAGGGCGATCAGCAGTGAGTTTGTTGTTCTTAAGTGCCGTTGAGTCACTCATAGCAACCCCATGTGACAGAGTAGAACTTTAGTGTTTTCCTGACTGTCCAGGCAGACCATGAAGATACTGTGGGTTTGGTTTAAGATCATTGTGATTTAGCAAATACCACAATAAAGAGAGGCACATGAACTTTTTGGTTTCCCAATGCATATGAAAGTTATATTCTATATTCTATACTTACACCGTAATCTATTCAGTGTGCAATAGCATTATGAAAAAAGTTTACAATATTGTGAGAATTACCAAAATATGACAGATACATGAACTGAGCACATGCTGTTGGAAAAATGATGCCAATAGACTTGCTTGAGGCACGGTTGTCACAAAACTTCAATTTGTCAAAAAAAAAAAAAAAAAGTTCAACATCTGCAAAGTGCAATAAAGAGAAGCACAATAAAACAAGGTATGTCTAGAATCCTTACAGAAGCAAATTGTCAAGTCTTTCTCCTGAGGAGTTGCTGGGTGGATGTGAACCACCAACCTCTCAATTAGCGTCTGAGTACTTAACCGTTTGTGTCCGCAGGGCTCATATGTTCAGAATACAGAATATTTTTACACAAATAACAAATGCATTCTACTTGTTTTTTTTTTTTGTTTTTTTTTTCCGGCCAAATGTGCCCTCCCCTTCCCCAGGTATTTTAGTAAGCACACTATGCTAATTTTTTTGCATGTTTTTTACATGTTGCTGTAAAATAAATTAGTGTTCTGGTTACCTAGTCCACTCTGACAGAAATATACCACAAATGGGATGGCCTTAACAAACAGGAGCTTATTCTCTCACAGTTTAGAGGCTTTAAGTCCAAGTTCAAAGTGCCAGGCTCTAGGGGTTGGGTGAAAGCCCCTCAACCTTGGGTTGCAGCTCTGCCTCCTGTTCCCGGCCCACTGAAGCTGGAGGCTTTTCTTCACTCAGCTGCTGGCTGCTGAGGCTGACAAACCCAAGGTTGACAAGTAACAAGGCACAGTCCCGATGTTACCAAACCACATGGCAGGCCATTGATTTAAGTCCATTTAAAGTCCCAAGTTCAGCAGAGCATGGCAGGCTGCTAAACAATGACACAGCTATGTGCAGGGTTCAAGCATCCCATAAGCTAGAGACCATTCCCCAAGGCTTCTCCTTATATAAAGGAAGCAGACCACATCCCTAAGGCAGCTACTCAGCTGCTCACAGTAGATTCCACCATGAAGTTGATTGCCAGTCTCATCATGGGGAATTTACATCCAGCTACCCAGTCACTCAACCAGGCCTAGCCAAGTTGACACACAAACTGAACTACCACAATTAGCATAGCACACTTATGAAAATACTTCCTGTAGGAAGGGCATGGTTGGCAAAAAACTTAGAACACATGCATTATTTGTGTAAAAATATGGGAGATTATATATATCTCACTGGTTCTGTTTCTCTAGAGGACCCTGACTAAAACAAGGACTCTATGTATGTAGAAGGGGAGAAGCCAGAAGGTAACTGGCTTCATAGCATTGTGAAGGGCCTTCAGGGGTCCTCTAACCCAGTGCTTGCTTGGGCAGGAGTTTCTACTGAGAGAGATCTGATCCACCAGTTCTTGCCCAGTGGGAATGTGTGCATGGGAGTAGGGGAGTGGGGAGAGAGTTGGGGGATCCCCAACTCATGGGCTCTGTGTGTGGTGGCAACTGGCTCTGCCCTCACTTACAGACCTTTCTATAATCCAGAGAGACCTCCCCACAAGATGATTTCCCAAGCTCATCCATCATCTACCACTTGAAACAGGAACAAGGAAGAAAATGTTACCTTTGGCTCTTCTCTTTGTTTCTGACCTAAATGGAGAAGGTAGGAAGTAAGGCAAAAGAAGATGATGAATGAACACTCTTGGCCAGCATACATTAAATGAAACCTCTTAGAGCAGGGAACACAGTTTCTTGCCTTTAATCTCTAGGATGATTAGTAATCTTAATAAGCTATGCGGGAATCTCACTGTGGGGAAGCATGAAGGACAAAGCCACGAACACTTGAAGAAATCCAGTCTTTGCTGCTTGGAGCTTATAGGTCATTATCAAAGATTCCTTACATCATCTTCAACTTGTGTGGTTGGGAGGGTACTGACAGTCAATTGAAACAATGGGCTACAAAGCAATAAAAAGTAGGGTGTGCAAGATAAGCCACAAGAAGAAATGTTAAACCCATTTATTTTTACCTCATCCTTTTTGTGTATGTTTTCTAATGCACATAAAATACTAAAGTACCAATATGCCTACAATTTATGTAGGAGAAGTATGTTTAAAGATATTTACTGTAGGGGGTGCATGATCCAAAATCCACTGATCTCAAACTCAGGGGATCATCAGAATCACTTGGAGAGGTTTTTCTCTAAAAATATTGGTTCCTAAGCTGTAATTCAGTCCTAAAAAAATCAGAATCTAAGATCTAGGAAACTGTATTCTTAAAACTTTCCTACATTAATATGTTATCCTTGATTATAATCAGACTCTAGGCAGAAAAACAAAAACAAACAAAAAGTTATCCAGGATATTTTAGGGAGCAATCATAGAGATTTGGATATTGACTGTATATTACATAGTATTATTGTTGTTGTTGTTATGTGCCATCAAGTCAGACCCAACTCATAGCAACCCCTCCTGGGTTTCCAAGGCAGTATCACTACGGAAGTAGATTGCCCCATCTTCCTTCCAAGGAGTGGCTGATGGGTTTGAACCACCAGCCTTCTGGTTAGCAGTCAAGTGCTTTAGGCACTATGCTACCACATAATATCATATTAATGTCAAATGTCTTAGATACGACAGTTATCCTGTGGTTATGCAGACATATGTCCTTGTTCTTAGGAGATACATGCTAAAGCATTTAGGGAGAAGTGTCAGGATATTTACAACTTACTTTCAAGTGGCTCAGCAAAGAAAAATATACACACACCTCTACTCCTCACTTATCAACTATTTCATTATCTGACATTTCACATTCATGACAATAGTAAAAAAATCTACTATCTGAATATCTTGCACATTAACAATGTACATCTGGTAGTAATGAATACCAAGGTGCAATCAGAGAGTAATGCTGGCTGTGATGTTTAAAGGTATGTGTCAACTTGGCTGAGTCATGATTCTCAGTGGTTTGGCAGTTACATAATGATGCGGTCATCCTCCATTTTGTGACCTGATGCGCTCATCCTCTATTGTTGCATAACGTCAATTTTCATATAATAACCTGGTCTTTGGAAACTAACCATGTTGATAAGTGAGGAGTGTGTGTGTGTGTGTGTGTGTGTGTGAGAGAGAGAGAGAGAGAGAGAGGTGGGAAAAGCACAAGGTGCACAATGTTAACAATTGATAGAAATAAGTGAGATACTCCAGTGTTTATTGTACTACATTTCAGCTTTTCTGTTTAACAGAAAAGGTTTGCCAGTTTTCAAAATCAAAATGGGAGGAGGAGTCCCCAGGTGACTCTGATGATCATGTGACCATGATGATCACTGATTTAGAATCTAGACAAACCACCTATCAGTGCAACTCTCCCAAGTGGCTACACGGAGTATGCTTAAACTGCACTAGTGACAAAGAAGCTGTTACTTCCTGTTATGGATTGAATTGTATTCCCCCAAAATATGTGCCATAAATCCTAACCCCTATTTGGGAATAGGAGCTCTGGTAGCATAGTGCCTAAGGCACTTGACTGCTCACCAGAAGGCTGGCGATTCAAACCCACCAGCCACTCCTCAGAAGGAAGGTTGGGCAATCCTACTTCTGTAGTGATACTGCCTCGGAAACCCAAGGAGGGGTCGCTATGAATCGGGGCCGACTCGACGGCAAACAACAACAACAACAACATTTGGGAATAGGTTTTCTTTGTTATGTGAGACAGTATTAGTGTAGGGTATGTTTTAAATCAATGTTTTGAGATATAAAAGAGAATAAACAAGAAAGCAAGCAGAGAGAGTGGAAGATCGATGCCATGCCACACGAAGATCACCAGGAAACCAAGGAACAGAAGCTGAAGAGACAAGAACCTTCCTCCAGAGCCTATAGAGAGAGAAAGCCAAAGCTGCCTTCTAAAGCCAATGGTCTGAATTCAGACTTCTAGCCTCCAAAACTGTGAGAATATAAATTTCTGTTTGTTAAAGCCACTCAGTTGTGCTATTTCTGTTACAGCAGCACTGGATAACTACGGCACTTCCCAAGAAAGTCCTCTCCACATTAGGAAGATCCTTATCAAGGGAAATCTCCCTATCACACTGCTAAGTGGTCCTTTGTCTATCCCTCATGGCTCTGAGGAATGGGTGTCTTTCTCACATAGGGTTCCTCAGACATCTGAAAACAGTCACTCCATCCCCCTATTAGGTAAATATATGCAGTTACTTCAACGTTTCTCCCTGTGACATGGTTTCAATGCCCAACAACTGAGGGATTCAGTGATTATTTGGGTTGAGGCAGTCACAGACCCCAGAAACCAGCACCCAGTGCACCAGCTACATTCTCCTAAGCCCTGAAGTCCAGACTGTTGTGAAGTAGGGCATCTACCTAATATGCTTTGCAACAGTGATTGGTGCAACAGGGAGGGGGCTCTGAGTCTGTGGTCAAAACCTGAGTGGTGCACTGTCAGGAAAGGAAATAGGGATTTCCTAGGAGACTAGGAAAGCAACTCTGTCAGGAAGCAGCCCGTGTACTTCTGCACCCTAGGCCTGGGAGTTTGCTCCAGGGTCACTAACCTGGTGACAACTGGGGTTTTCCTGGAGCCCTGGAACTGGGAGGAGCAGGGATGTCAGACTCTGGAGAAGTTTCCTCCTGGATGTGACAGGAAGAGAATATCAGAACCTTCATTCAGATGGGAGTGGAAAGGAACCCAGCAGACCCACATGGAAAAGTGCCAGATGCAAACGCTTTCCTAAAAGTTGGGGTGGGAGTGGCATTCAGGGAAGGCTAAGGAAAGTGTTGGTGAAAGGAGGAAGCAGGGTTGGCCTGGTGAAAATACAAATAGTTGAATCTGAAAACTCCACCCAAAAGGCCCTTCTTGCTGCCTCATCACCCCTTGCAGCCATATTGGAAATCTACTGGAGATTGGCGGGGCGTTGAGCTCTTGTCACAGCTGCAGAGGGCACAGCTCTTTCCCCTTCAAAGGAATAATTCCACCTCCCATCTGCCTGGCTTTTTAAACTTTTAAAGGCATCCATATGTCATGACTGATCAGGAAGGGCCAAGCCCATATATCAGAGAACCACTCATTGCACAGGTTAGAGGGAAACAGACTCCATTGCCATGAGATAGTTTACACGGCTGTTCAAGTCTAACAAAGACCACTCCCTGGGCCTGGCAGAAGGGCAAACCTTTGAGGGGCAGGGAAGGGGTGGTAGTAGCTTCAGAAGCAGTGCCTGCCAAAGCCCACTCTGATTCAATGTTCTAAATAAAGCAGATCTCTCTCCATTGTTGTTGTTGTTTTTTTTTTTTTTTTTGTGGCATTACACCAGCCAGTGCACTGACTGCTCTTCTTTCAGGTGAGGAGCACTCATCTGGGAAGACCTAGCCCCCTAATCTACAGGCTCTGAGTCCAGATCAGTCCTAACTAGGAGGGTCCTGCAGATGCCTCCACTCAGCACATCTTTCCCCCTCATTCCTCAGCTCTGGGCAGCCAGCTCAAGGTGGGCTGAGGATGAGCAAGTCCTTGTTCAATGCTGGTCACAATGCTTTCTCCACACTGCTCTTCTTCTCCCAGAAAGGCCTATCAATGTGGGGAAATGGACCAGGCCCATTTACATTACCTGGGGTTGCTGCTGAGGATGGATCCGCAGCTCAACAGGCTCAAGGTAGTTGCAGGGAACAAGCCCCTTCTGCAGTGCAAATCACAGAATCAGAGAGGGGAAAAGAAAGATGCATGCATCAGTACTTACACCACAGAGCAGCCCCGAGTCACCAAGAGCCATAGGGGTAAAAACAAAAGCAGGACTCAGACGCTCTGCAAACCAGGTGGAAGGTACTGCTTCTCAGAGTGCTCTGCCTCTGGCTGCCAGGGTCCTATGCCTGTAGCACCACCCCCTGACCTTCTGCATACCTGCCCGTTGAACATGACTGTGGCCCAGTTATCATTCCCCTTCTTCAAGACAAAGACAATGTTCCCTGGCATGACCTGGAGCTCCTCTGATGTCTCAGGCACAAACCCAAACAGCACACGGTGAGCCTCCCCTTCCAGAGCCCTGCAGAGGATTAGACACAAGATCCTGTTTTTAGCCTTGACCATATCCCCTCACAATGCTATGGAACAGACACAATAGACTTGAGGCCAGAAGACTCAGCTCCAAGCTCCCTCTTCCATCTAATTGCCTATGTGACCTCGAGCAGGGTACCTGCCTGCTCTGAGCTCCTGGGGGGATGAGGTAAGAAGAGACATGTGAACGTGCTTCACAACCATATCCACAGTGGAACAGGAAAAAAGAAACAACACAAAAACAACTCTAAATAACACGGCTTTGCAATCCTTGCCCTCCCTTCTCTTCTGAGAAGGAAGGTTCCGGGCGTGTCTGGTTCGCTCTCTGGGTTGGGCTGAGCTGGACCAAGTGAGGGGTGGCCAGGAGAACAGCACAAGGTAAAAGTCACAGGTGAGAGCCAGGTGGATGAGAGAGATAAGAAGTAGAACCAAAGCAGAAAAACCAATTGTCATCGAGTTGACTCCAACTCCTGATGACCCCATGTGTGTCAGAGTAGAACTGTGCCCCACAGGGGTTTCAATGGCTAATTTTTCCAAAGTAGATTGCCATGGCTTTGTTCTAAGTTGCCTCTGGGTGGACTTGAACCTCCAATCTTTCTGTTAGCAACACTGTTTGCATCATCCATTGGCTCCAAATGGGAAAGGAATGAAGTTAACATAAAGCCAGCACAGGACCAAAGTAGGGTGAAGGGGATGGAGAACAAGAGAGATGAGCTGTGAGAGAGCTGTATGAGGAGGATTCTGGGGGTGCCTTGCGTGGATTGAAATGTCATTTCTTCTTTACTGTTTCCTCAAGGCTCTGGATTCTGATTTATGCAACTTGGGAATGTGTTACTAAGAGGTCATCTTCAAGGCTGCTTGATGTAAATGGTTTCATGCTCCCTCCATCCACCCTGGCCTTTTTGCTTGTTATGGATTGAACTGTGTTCCCCCAAAAAATATGTGTTGTAAATCCTAACCTTTATGCCTATGGTCATAATCCCATTTGGAAATAGGTTGTCTTTGTTATATAATGAGATAGGAATAATATAGGGTAAGTCTTGAGCCAATCTCTTTTGAGATAGAGAAGAGATTAAATAAGCAAACAAAAGAAGCTGAGATGGGGTAAGATCAATGCCAAGACACATGGAGATCTCCAAGGAACCAGGAAGCAGAAGCTGAAGAGACAAAGACATTCTTTCACAGCCAACAGAGAGAGTAAGCCTTCCCCTCTAGTCAGCACTCTGAATTGGAGCTTCTAGCTTCCTAAACTGTGAGAAACTAAATTTCCGTTTGTTAAAGCACCCCATTTGTGGTATTTTTAGTATAGTGGTGCTAGGTAACTAAGACACTTCTCTCTCAACTTTGTTACCTCCCCCGCCATTTCTTTTGTTTCTAAATACAGCATCTACTTATGTAGGGAATACAGACTCCAGCTGACAGCACTTAGGAAAGAGCTCACCCAGTCCCCTCCTTCTTTGTAGCTGTTTGGTACTACAAGTAGTGAAGTGCTTTGGCTGCCCCCCCCCCCCCCCCCGCTTACTTGGAGGAATTTATTAAGAAAGCTGTCACTCTTTTCTTTTCATTTTATAGAAGAATGACTTCCTTTTCTTGAATCCTTCCTCTTCTTCAGAAAACAAGTGCCAATAGTGAGTGAAAACACCCCCCACTGGAAAGAGGACGCCTGTCTAACTTCCCACTCTCTGTCCTGTCCAGAGAGCACTGGCTGCCCCTCTTCAGAGTAAAACTGACCTCTGACCCTCAGAGCAGCATCTCAGCCCCAGCAACTGTGTCCCACAGAACACTGCTACATTTCAGCAAACCCCTCACTACAAGGGTGACTGATTGTGCACGCTGACACCATTGACACACACAAGGACACTGTATAATTGTAGTTGGGTCCCAGTAGTCAGTTCCGCCACAGTCAAGATTCTTATTCCAACATTGTTTAGCACGCAGTGAGTTTCTGTTTAGGGTGATGGCTGCGCAACGTGATTAACGTAATTGGTAACACTAAATTATATACCTGAAAAATGTTGAGTTGGCAAATGTTGTGTTATATATATTTTTACAACAATAAAAAAAATTAATGTAAGTTAAAAAAAAAAAAAAAGGCTCCTACCACCAGCTGCTCTGTGGAAGGAAGACGGGGCAACCTACTTCTGTAAAGAATTACCACCTCAGAAACCAAATGGTGGTTGCTGTGGGTTGGAATCAACTCAGTGGCAGTGAATTTGGTTTGAGTTTACCCCCACTATATCATTCTAACCTTGGAAACAGAAGGTGCCTTACATCCAGGAAAATCTCACAGGATTTGGACCTTGACCTTGGCTGCATCTTCTTCAGTCCCTTTATTATCATCAGTTCAGACTTGGAACAGGGATATTTTGCATATTGGCTCCGACTTACCTGAAGATCTCTGGGGTTTTGGGTCTGGGTGGAGGCTCAGATGCCTATTGAACGTTCAGGAGAAATGAAGACGAGAAGAACAATGGGGGGAGGAGAGGAGACAAGGGGAGAAAGAACAGACTGTTAATGGTAACTTGAGCATTCTTCCAGACCAGAAAATCAAAGAACACATTTCTGGCTAGAGCAGAACACTGTCTAGGGAGAGGGCACAGTGTGACTGAACACTGGAAAACAACACCTCCCTCAGCTCCCTGGGTACAGGTTTCACTAGCACAGCAGGTAATCTTGAAGCCAGACCTGGTGTCTGGAGAAGTTTAGCTGTCACAGAGCAACACATATCACAGGGGCCTTTTGACCTTGAACTTTGTCCCATTCCTAGGAGTTTTTAAAAGTTCTGTTCTATAATTAAGGGAACTCTGGTGGTGTAGTGTCTAAGGCATTTGATTGCTAATCAGAAGGCTGGTGGTTCAAACCTACCAGCCGCTCCTCAGAAGGAAGACTGGGCAATCTACTTTCATGGTGATACCACCTCAGAAACCTAAGGAGGGTTCGCTATGATTTGGGACCAACTCAACAGCAGTGAGTTTGGTTTTTGGTTTTGGTATGTCACAAGCTCCTTCTGGATATTTAAAATGAACTCAGGATCCACTGACCAGGCATGACTCTTCTGTCCAATGTTTCCTGTCTTACACTGAATATCATAAAGTCCAGTTATCTGGCCTGGTTTTCCCTCTTGTAGTCCTTTGGTTGAACCAAAATCCATGTGATTTATTGTGAAGAAAGAGACTAAAGAACCTTGATGCTGGCTCTGCTTCTGTCCCTTTTGGCTCTTCCACCCCTCCAGGTCCCCAAAGTTGGCTGTATCCTGGGTCAGCAGTCATCATCCTGACCCTGGCAGACTGTCAGTGCTCAAGAAGCGTGAGTGTGGACATGGCATGAAGGTGTCCATGGCCAGAAAACCCTCCCTCTACTAGTGCTGACCAACACTCTTGCAATAGATCATGGATCTATTGCAACAGAATTTATATTTTCCTCCCAAAACAAAAACCAAACTCACTGCCGTTGAGATGGTCCTGACTCATAGCGACCCCTCCTTGGGTTTCCGAGGCAGTATCACTACGGAAGTAGATTGCCCAATCTTCCTTCCAAGGAGTGGCTGGTGGGTTTGAACTTCCAGTCTTCTGGTTAGCAGTCAAATGCCTTAGACACTACACCACCAGAGTTCCCATAGCCTGCTTTATTTTCTTCCCTTCTCAAAGAAGCTTTGCCTTTGTATTTCTAGACCCCTTGTCATTCAGTCCATCTGGGACCACCTCTCTGAACCCAGCTTGGGAGGAAGAATGGTTCACCCTGAGATTCTAGCCTGTATTCTTGAGGGAGACCCCTGCAATACAATGGCAGACGCCAGGAGTGAAGACAGCCCACGGCCTCAGGCCCCATAGGACACCCCTCCTAACCCATGACTAAGAAGAAGCATCATGAAAAGACTTTCACAGTTTGCATTTCAATCTTCTGAGAGAATGGTCAAGACTTCAGGAAAGCCAGTAAACAGACATTCTCTTACAACATAGAGAAGTGAAGCAGATGGTAAGTTTCACAGCACTTGAAGTTAAGCCTGAAACCACCTATTCTTCTGCCCACCATGGAGCCTGGGTCTGAGGAGAGGCAGGCAGACACTCTCAGAGAGTCCAGTTAAAGGAGCCTTTAAAAGAAAGCAGGTTATCACAAATATTCTCCCCCAGCTTGGGTGTTCCGTGGAGAGTTCTGGAGACCAAGATCCAAGGAGAAAGATAGGACTATCTCACCTGTGGTTGCAGAGGGGCAAATCCAGAGAAACTGTCTTGATCCACTACAGATGCTACCACCTAAAATCAAGAAAGGAGAGTGTGAGGACTCCGCTCCTTCTGTGGTTTTTCCAAAAATTCTTTTCTTTCTCACACCCTGTCCGTTCTCATTTGACTCATTCCAGAAGTGGATATTTGGCTAAGGACTGGATAGATTACTAACCCTCTCAGTTGCAAGTTCCAGCAACTGAAGGAACAAGTACTCATCCCTACCCTCTGCTAACCCAGGCTCTCCTGGCCTCTGTTTCTATGCCCAACTGGCTACCCAACAAGTAGGCAACACAAGCCTTCCAAGTGTGCCTGTCAAGGGCAATTTGGGAAGGGGTATTTCCTGGCTCTTGACTCACTTTGGACCACTTTTGAAAGGATTTAAGACCAGGTTTCAGAAGTGCAGTTTAAGCAGTCTAATCATAAGACTGTGTAAGTGGGGAGAGACTTCTCAAAACAGTAAGGGGTGGAGATCCTGGACAGAGTGAGAGAATAATGTAGAAAAAAACTCAAAATCATAAAGAACACCCAGGTTTATGGTCTGATAGAGTCTGGTGAGACCCCCCAAGTATATGGCCTCTAGCTACCCTTCAGGTCTGGAACTGAACTCACGCCCATGGCTTCCAGCCAAACAATAGACAGGCATATAGGGTGAACATTCACATCAGGTAGATACACTCCCTAGGAACTCTGGTAGTGTAGTACCTAAGGCACTTGACCGCTAACCAGAAGGCTGCAAGTTCAAACCCACCAGTACTCCTTGAAAGGAATATGAGGCAATCTGCTTCCATAGCGATACTGCTTTGGAAACCCAAGGAAGGGTCGCTATGAGTCGGATCCAACTCTATGGCAGTGAGTTTTTTAGATACACTCCTTAGAACCAACAATCCTGGGAGAACAGAGAGGCAGAATTTGCACAGGGAGATAGCTCAGGGGGCAGGAATGCATAGGAAAGAAGGACACAGGGAAGAGATAACCACAGGGAGGACGTGGGAAGAGAGCTGTTACACTGTGGGGAACTGCAATCAATGTCATGAAACAAAATGTATATGAATTGCTGTGGGGAAAATGAATTTGCTCTGTAAAATTTTACCCAAACCACAATAAAAAGCAAACAGAAAACAAACAAAAAAACAGCGAGAAGTGAACTACAAGGAGTATTAACCCAAGAGGATCCCCGCCGGTGCTTTTCCCTGACATGGCCTCTCCCCGTTTAGTGAGCTCCTCAGAGCTGTGTTTTCTTTTCAACTGGCTCAGTCCCCAACACTCAGCATCTTGGGAGTAGCCCTGTGGCTCTTGCCCAGGATTAGGCTGGAAAGAAGAAATGAGAGGAGCTGGGAGAAAACAAACTAAAAGTGTTCACCCTTCTTTCAGCAAGACCTTGACAGTGTATACAAGCCTCTGTCTACCTTCCCAGGAACAGAACCATGAGGGGTAACCCCTTCCCAAGAATCCTTCCCCACTTGCCTGTACGGCCCACCCACAGGAGATTCAGGAGAAGCTCAGTGCTCCCACCTACCGTGGCTTTTCCCAGGTAATCCTTCTTGGCTAACTGAGCCACCTGTCTCTCATTTGGTCGAAACAGCCTGCCCACGGGGATCACCACTGGCTCATACAGCTTCTGCTTCTGTAACACAGAACACAGGGGAGCTCTGGTAGCGTAGTGCCTAAGGCACTTGACTGCTAACCAGAAGGCTGGCGGTTCAAACCCACCAGCCACTCCTTGGAAGGAAGGTTGGGCAATCTACTTCCATAGTGATACTGCCTCGGAAACCCAAGGAGGGGTCACTATGAGTCGGGTCTGACTTGACGGCACATAACAACAATAACACAGAACACATAGTATCCCCTCATCTGCAAAATTGGGGTGATAATACTTGTTCTGCCTCCTTCACTGAATGGATTCAAGAATCAAATGAGGTACCCTCAAAAAGCACTTTTTCTAAATTTAAGATCAATATATTTTTTTTTAATTTTTCAGTTTTTCTTAATATAACCCACGAACATAGATTAAATAGCTGGTTTTAAATTATTATTTTAACGTTCTATGTTTTGTCTTCCAAGAGATATATTGATATTATTGTTTAGTTTTGCAGATGGATTTGGATGAATTATTTAGATTTAATGCTATTTACAACTGCTTTTGGTACTCACCTGAGTAATCTTAAAATTTTAAAATTCTTTTCCTTTGTGTGTGTGGTAAAATACACAACATAAAACTTAACATTTTAACCATTTTTAAGTGTATGATCCAGTTGTAGTTCTTGTTGTTATGTGCCGTCTAGTGGGACCCGACTCATAGCGACCCCTATGATCCAGTGGCATTAAGGAATTCACAGTGTGTGTAACTGTTATCATTATCTGTTTCCAGAACTTTGCATTGTCCCAAATAGAAACTCTGTGCCCATTCCCTGGTAATCTCTAGTCTACTTTCTGTCTCTCTGGATTTTCCTATTGTAGATACCTCATATAGGTGGAATCATGTAATATCTGTTTTTTGGTGTCTGGCTCATTTCATTCAGCATAATGTTTTCTCAAGTTTGATTTTGTTACTATTATTCTAGGGCCTCTATGGTAGGAATAGTTGTTTCAATATTACTTTAAGTTCAGAGGCTATGTGAACATCTGGCAGTGTTATTTGCCTGGCACCATCTTTTCCTTGGGGATCGATCCCTCTCCCATCCATGTGCCTCAGCTGGGGCTCTCCTCATAGAGGGCACCATGACAGTGCTCCCTTGGGACTGGTGTTTGCTGATGTGAACAGGCACAGAAAGACTGACATGAGTCCCTTTGTTCCTGGTGTTCTAAAAATATGGTTCTAACAAAATTCAAAAATACAAAAATGATCAGAATTACTGGTCAGATAGAGACTGGCGGAACACCTGAGACCATGGCCCTGGGTTATTCTTTGGGCCTGGAACTAGACCCATTTCCATGCATTGGCTTTCAGTCCAACAGTAGAAAGACCTAGAAGCAGAACATCTACCCCAGGGAGATGCACCCACATACCTTAGCATGATAATTAAGGTTATGTGTCAATGTGGCTGGACCTGGTGTTAAGTGGCTGGGCAGATGGATTTCCCATGACAACACTGGTAACCAGCTCCAGTGGTGGAATCTACTGGAGCAGCTGAGTAACTCCCTTAGGGATGTGGTCTGCTTCCAGTATATAAGGAGAAGCTTTGAGAAAAGTCTTGACAGCTTTTGGCAGGCTTGGACCCAGCATTTGGCCGAGTCTTCATCTCTATGGCCTGCCATGTCTGCTGATCTTGGGACTGGAAATGGACTTGAATTAGTGGCCTGCTGTGTTGTTTGATAATCTTGGGACTGTGCTATTGTACTCGTCAGCCTTGGGTTTGTCAGCTTCAGCAGCCAGCAGCTGCCAGAGTTAAGAGAAGCCTCTAGCTTCAGTGGGCTGGGAACAAGAGGCAGTGCTGAAGCCCAAGGTTAAGGGACTTTCACTCAGTCCCTAGAGCTGGCACTTTGAACTCAGACTTCTAGCCTCCTGAACTGCAAGGGATAAACTCGTTTGTTCAAACCAATCCACCTGTAGTATTTTCTGTTCCGGTGGCACTAGAGGACCCAAACACCTAGGGAAATGTACCCCTTGGATCAATCAACCATGAGACATCAGAAGGGCAGCACTCACATAGAGGGAAGTCTGGACAGACAGGAATGTGTAGATAAGAAGGGCAAAGGGAAAGGGGAGTCACAGCAAAGGGAGCTTTTTATGGTTGGGGATTGTAATTGGGCCCTGAAACCAAATGTGCATGAACTGTTGAAAGTAAAAAAATCTGCTTTGTAAATTTACACCCAAATCACAATAAAAAATTTTAAAAATAAATAAGTAAATAATTCTAACTTTATTCCCAAACATGCTTAGGCAAACCCTGGGTCATTTTCACCATTCATTCATATAATCGGTACATTTTTACTGAGAGGCTGTATATCCTGGCATTGTTTGAGGCTGTGAGTACTCAAAGGTATCAAGCAGAGCCTCAAAGTGTTTAGAGGCTGCTCAGTGCCACTCCAGCCTCCAACATCCTCTCCCTCCATGCTGACTCTGAGACCCATTCTAAGAGCAGTGTGATACAGAGGTTCTGCTTCTCAACACTTCACATAGTAAAGATCTTAATGGAACCATATCCAAAGGTATTCCCTAAAATTAAAGTACCAATGTTGTGGGTAGAAAGTGGTGACAGTTGCACAACAGTGTAAATATAATTATTGCCACCAAATTACAAATTTTACACTTAAAATAATTGAAATGGCAAACTTTATGTTATATATATTTTATTTTATAACATTTTAAAAAGCACAATGTTGTCGTTTCTCCCGTCACATGTGCACTGAAACAAACACAAATCCAAAGACATCCTCTCACCTCCCCATATAATACTTACCCAGACAGATTCCATGGCTTTGTCGATTTTGGAATGTCTGGGCTCAGACTTCATGCTCATGGCCAATGCTAAATGTTCTTCAGCCTTTTTCCACTCCTCCTTTTTGGCATACATGAACGCAATGTTATATAGCACCTAGAAAAGCACAGGTCACAACATAAGACAGAACTACTTCAAATCGAGGTACCAGGAATACTTCCATGTACACTCCTGGGATATTGTCTGGTGACATTTCTCCCTTTCCCAGTTCTCCTGGGAATATCTAAAATATAGTACAATTGGTTTTACATCAAACATGGTGCTAAGCAAACATCATGCAATGCATAAATCCAATAATGTGTGCATTTTATCAACAACTATGTAAATCAAGAGAGGACAAGATTGATTATGTTGTTTTAGTATTGAGAAGGGTGACTCCTCAAGGTCTCTTGAAGAGGCAGAGACAGAGCCAGGAATTAAATGCCTAGGCTCGTGGCCTCCCAGTCCAGCTTCTGCCATGAGCCTAGGCTACAACACTGGACAGATAAGGGCTAGGGAGAGGGTTCCAGATGCATTGTTCTGCGCCAGACCAACATGTGCCTGGAACACTGAGTAACAAGATTGTCACATAGTGCTGGGATGAGGAAACTCTCTGGGCAAAGTCCAGGGGAGTTGGAAAGAGACTCAGCTCAAAACCCAGAAAAGTGCTTCACTGAGGCAGGAAAGGGATAGAAAATCAACAACATTCTAGGTCTTGGAATAGTAAGTTTCCAGGATTTGAGCTGAGTGGTAGGTTCATGAGTTTGTTTTATTATTTTATTATTATGCTTTATAACATATATATATATAATAAAATAATCTTTTATGTATATCAATAAGTAAAAAAAGGACTACTAGGGACTAAAAGAGAGCTCTGGTGACATAGTAGATAAGGCATTTGGCTGCTAACCAAAAGGTCAGCAGTTCAAACCCACCAGCTGCTCCACAGAAGGAAGATGGGATGATCTACTTCAGTAAAGATTTAAAGCCTCGGAAACCCAATGGGGGTCATTATGAGTCAGAACTGACTCAGTGGCAGTGAGTGGTTTGTTTTTTTTTTTTGACTGAAAGTTAAAAAGACTCTCAAACATAGAAGGAAGAGCAGCAGGAGCAGAAGAAAAGCAACAAGATGGCAGCTAAGCCAAAGGGCTGACTTCCTTTTTCCTGACATTAAAAGATTCGGTTCTTATGACTCTCCCGCACCATGGGTGAGGAATGGGTTGCAAAGCCAGCAGCTGCTGCAAGCTTTTCATAGATAGAAAGTAGAGGAGTCATAGCCTGATGCCATAGGTAGTGTGTGGCATGTCACACCTTGGACCACGGACCTCGGACAGGAGAAACAACCGGTCAACTGAGGCGAAACTACAGAAAGGGGTTGCTGGCCCTTCCAAGCTATACCAGCACAGTGGGTGGGTTAAGAGCACAGGCTCTCTGAGATGTTTCCTAGCTGGGTGACCTCAGTTTTATCCTCTATGAAATGGTAACAATAATGTTTCCTAGCTCAGGATTGCTTTAATAAATAGATGAAATAATTCATATAAAACACTGAGTTCGATTGAATGGCATATAATGGGTGCTCAATAAATACTCATTACTATTATTTCTATTACCTGCTATACTGTCTTGGGACCTATTGGCAAACTGAGCACAGAAGGGTGCTCATCCCCCAAGATCTTGCATGCCTTCCTGGGAAAATAACACATGGCTTTGGGGAAAGTGACTGGGCTGGGTTTTATAAATTGATGCCACCTAGGGATTCTTATGTTTCCAAGCACAGAGCTACTTCATAAAAGACATTGACACTCAGTCTTACTTTCTCTTCAATTACTTGCTCCGAGGAAGCCAGCTACTATGTCATGAGAACACTCAAGCAGCCTTGTAGAGAGGCCTATGTGGTGAGAAGCTGAGGCTTCCTACCAAGCAAGTGAGATGTATAAGTTGTCTTTGAAGTGGATCTTCCAGCTTCAGTCACATCTTCAGATGACTGTTGTCCTAACCAATGACTTAATTGAACCTCTGAGCCAGCATCACCCACCTATGCCACTCTTGGATTGCTAACTCACAGAAGCTGACATAATATCTATTATTTAAAACCATTACATTTTGGGATAATTTGCTTTTCAGCAATAGATAACTAATACACTTCTCCTCTAAATCAGTCTGCCCCCTACATCATGATTTGGTTCAGGGCTACATCCAGATTAAAAAAAAAAAAGTTTATCAAGGCAAGTATGGATGAGTAGCAGGACTGGTATTTCCATGGAGGTTAGTGCAATCTAGTTTGGAAGGGAAATAGTGCATTTGACGGCTAACCAAAAGGTTGGAGGTTCAAACCCACCACCACTCCATGGAAGGAAGACTGGGCAATCTACTTCCATACAGATTTACCACCTCAGAAACCCAAAGGGATCACTATAAGTCAGAATCAACTCAATGGCAGTGAGTTTGGTTTTTTGTTTTTTTTTTTAAAGGGAGACAGTGGCGGCATGGAGCAAGATGCAAAAGTGGAGATCAAGACTCACTTCCAGGCCTGTTTCTGAGACTCCAGTGAGTTGCTGCTTCCCGCATACACCCTTATCTTCAGCAACCCACCCCAACCATATGTGCAGAAGAAACTCAAGGCCATTTGTCATTGTTATTAGGTGTCATTGAATTGGTTTTAATTCATAGCAACCCTATGTACAATAGAATGAAACACTGACTGGTCCTGTGCCACAATCCTTGCTATCTGTGAGCCCATCATTGCAGCTACTGTGTCAATCCATCTCATTGAGGGTCTTCCCCTTTTTCGCTGATCCTCCACCTTACCAAGCATGATATCCTTCTCCAAGGAATGGTCCCTTCTGACAACATGACCAAAGCAGGTGAGATGAAGTCTGGCCATTCTTGCTTCTAAGGAGCATTCCAGCAGCACTTCTTCCAGGACATATTTGTTCATGGCATTTTCAGTATTCATCACCAACACCACAATTCAAATGCATCAATTCTTCTTTGATCTTCCTTAACATTGTCCAGCTGTCACATGCACATGAGATGATTGAAAATGCCATGGCTTGGGTTAGGCACACTTTAGTCTTCAGAGTGACATCTTTGCTCTTCAGCACTTTAAAGAGGTCCCCTGCAGCAGATTTGCCCAATGCAATATGACTTCTGATTCCTTGACTGCAGCTTCTGTGAGTGTTGATTGTGGCTCCACATAAAATGAAATCTTTGACAACTTCAATCTTTTCTCCATGTATCATGATGCTGCTATTGGTCTAGTTGTTAACAAGGCTGTGCTCTTTACGGAAGCAGACAGCCACTGGACCAAGGCCATTTAGAACTTCTTTTTTGCTTCTTAGCTACCTTCTTTTCAGACCTTTTCCCACAACAGATTTTTATAGCTTGATGACTGAAAAAGTCTGAAACTCTTTTCAAAAAGAAGAAAAAACTCAAAGCAGAGTTATGCCAAGGTGGAAATGAGGGGTGATTATAAGTAGAGCAGTGACTAGAGGGTCTCATGTGGCAAAGAGGCCCTTTGTTGTTGTAAGGTGCCATCGAGTCAATTCTGATTCATAGTGACCTTATGTGACAGGAGAACAGCACCACAGGGATTTCTTGGCTATAATCTTGACAAAAGCAAACCACCAGTTCTTTCTTCCATGGAGCCACTGGGTGGATTCAAACCACCAATCTTTTGCTTAGCAGCTCAGTAAAACAGCCTCACTCCCAAAGGCATCCATACAGCCCATATTTCCTGCCCCACAAGTCATTTCAGTCCTACTACAGGGAGAAAATTTCTTCCATGGAATATTCTCTATTGCATGCCTCTCTCACGTGATCCTGTCTCTAAAGCCAGCTAGCTCTTCCCCCAACCCTTTAATGCATATAAGTGGTTCTCAACCTGGGACAACTGACAACATGTAGAGATGTTTTAATTCATTACACTGGGAGGATCTAGTGATTAGAGGCCAGGGATACTGCTAAACATTGTACAGTGCACAAGACAGACCCCTACAGCAATGAATCACCTGATCCAACATGTCAATAGTGCCATGGTTGAGAAGCCTCCTCTAGAAGCTGGCCAAATGTCACCTGCTTCCTGCCACAAAGCCTCATTTCCTAGACTATGAGAAATGAAGTCATTTGCTTGGCTTGCTGCAGGGCTGAGACGGAGACACATCCCCAGGGACCTAGGCAGCTGCAGACTTTATTTTTAGTCCCGAGCAACCCTGGAAACACTTGGCTTCTCTTGCCTGAGAAACTAAGGCAGGGGGACCTTTTTTAGAGGTTCTTCTAAATAAAGATCTGCCGTGTTTATAAGGATTTTAGTTTTTAAAACTACTGATGCATATTTGGGGGTAGGGGACAGTGGGAATGGTTGGTGGGAAAAAGTGCATGTCAATCATGTTCCTCCCTTTTGGAACTATAGAAAACAAGGGTTCTTCTATGGAAACTTTTACCTAAATTTGTGTTTGGAGTTATTCTTTGAGCAAGAGGGAACAGATTTGTGCCAAATTATCCTCACTCTCTGGGTCTCAACTGTTAGGTGTCAAGAGTAGATACTGGCAGGCTGGGGAGAGAGTGAAGGATTTATCTATTATCAACCAAGTACATGGAGTAAAGACTATTAATGGCAAGAAATGTGCTCTGTACTTGGGAAGTGAGCAAGGTTATGGTGGGTCATGCATGGACAAATGAAAACCAGCTGCCCTGGAGTCTGTTCAGACTCACGGAGACCCCATGTGTGTCAGAGTAGAACTGTGCTCCATGGAGTTTTCAATGGCTGTCATCTTTTGGACATAGATTGCTGGGCTTTCTCCCAAGGTGCCTCTGTGTGGGCTTGTACGGCTAACCTTTCAGTTAGTAGTCAAGGACCCAGAGAGTCCTCCTAGATGGATCCCATTAGTCCATTACTGTCAAGTCAAGTCTGACTCATAGTGACCCTACAGGAGAGAATAGAACTGCCTTGTAGGGTTTACAAGGCTGTGATCTTAACAGAAGCAGACAGCCACATCTTTCTCCCATGGAGCAGCTGGTGGGTTAGAACTGCCAACCTTTTGCTCAGCAGTCAAGTACTTAACCACTGAGCCACCAAGGCTCCTCCTGGATGGATAGTGAACACATAATTTGGGGTTTCATAGTATAATGCTAAGTAAATAAATTGTCATGAATTGACCTTGACTGAGCCATGATTCTCAGTGCTTTGGCAGTTAAGCAGTGATGTAATTTGGCAGTTATGTGATGATGGAATTATCCTCCATGATGTGATCAGCCAATCTCTGTAAAGGGTTTAGAGTGAGATGCAACAGCCTTAATCAGATCACAGACCAGATGCTATGTAATGGTAGTTTCCCGGTGTATGGCCTGCATCACCTTTTATCTTACAAGAGATAAAAGGAGAGAGAAATTAGCAGAGAAGGAGGGACCTGACTAACTGGGAGCAGAGCACATCCTTTGGATCCAGGGTGCCTGCACTGAAAACCTCAAGACCCAAGGGAAGACTGATGTGAAGACATGGAGATCTCTAAGGAATGCCAGGCCTACAGATGTTGAAAAGAGACAATGACCTTTATACAGAGCCAACAGAGAGAGAAAGACTTCCCCTAGAGCTGGCATCCTGAATTTGGACTTTTAGCCTCCTAAACAGTGAGAGAATAAATTTCTGTTTGTTAAAGCCATCCACTTGTGGTATTTCTGCTACAGCAGTACTAGCTAAGACGTAAGTCAACTGAATAACCAAACAAAGCATGCAAATTGTGATGAATACTTCCACAGGCCAACATACAGGTGTTCAATCTCCTCTCCGCTCCCTTTGCTCATTTATGCATGGTCCTTAGAGCCTCCTACTCATGAATGCATGCCCTCAGGTAACTGGTGACTTCATAGGGAACCTGAAGTCATCCATGGGAGCCTCTTCTTAAGGGAAAATCTGCATCCCAAACCACAGGAAGTGAATGACTTTTCCAGGTTCTTAGAGTGTCAAAAGATAGCCAGCTACCTGACCATCACCCAGGGTGCACTCCTGCCTAGCCTGCCCTCCTTACCTCGCAGGCAAATAGCTTGAACTGCAGTCCCAGGATCTTGTAGTCTATCAGTTGATTCCCTCGAAGCTTCGTCAAGGCCTCTTTCAGATCTTTAATAGCTAAATCATATCTGCAGGACAGAGAGAGAAAACAAAAGAGTCTAGGGTATAGCACCTGCTTCTCCCCTTCCCATCTATCCCATGGAAACATAAACCTTTCCAATGCCTTTTGACCTTGCTAAAAAAATCAAAGCATAAATAAATTGAAGTATATAAGGTTTATTGAGCAGTTATTCTGTGTGCATACAGGAAGACTTTTTTTTTTTTTTTTTAATGGCTCAATGCAGCTAGTTTCGATGAGGATTTTAAGGAGAAAATGGGGAAATGGTGTAAAATTAACTATGGGCTTAGTCTCAACAGGATTGATGCCCCTTGTATGAGATCAGCTGAAGTCAGGTATTAGGTAGTCTCTGTGACCCTGTTCATTTCCACAAATCCTCAAGTGCTGTCCCAAGTTTTTTAAAATAATAAAGATAGGGAATTCCAAAGATTATCTCCCAAAAAGCAAGGGAAATTCCCTAAAGTTGATTTCTTTGCACAAGATAAGCCCTGAGCTAGTTAATGGTAACAGATGTCTTTGTTACTATGGAGAATCTGGTTTATGGTCACTGGTTTATGGGTGCTGCAGTACACTGAATTACTTAATATGGCTCTTCCAGCCACAGTCTTTGTAACTCCCACCAAATGATTGGGTGAGATTATGCAAATGAAGTACTTGTGGCCCACCAAAGGAATTTCACAGCTTGCTAGTAATGTAAATAGGGCATATGCACCCTTGTGGGGGTGGGACCACACAAATAAGGTGAATGAAACTCTAATGAGAATATTTGTCAGTTTTGCCATCCCATTAGGCTTAAAAGAAAGTCCATCTCAGAGCAAATGGGAGGGAGTGGAATTTCCCTACCACCAAGAAAGAAGAGCCAGGAATGGAGTGCATCCTATAGACCCAGGGTCTCTGTGCTGAGAATCTCCTACACCCAAGAGACAGAGAAAAAGAGAGAGCTGTAACACTGGAAGATGAGGAGAGACGGTGAAGGATGGTGAGAAGCATAGCAAAGAAATGGTGACAGCAGATGTAGCAGAACCAGGAGAGCATCAGGAGACTGGGGGGAGACCAGCAGGAAACAGTGCAATGGAGCAAGAAAGTTGAGTACTTTTGGGCAGACTTCCTGGCAGAGCAATGTGCCTCCAGGCAGAGTTAAGAGAGCTTTGTAACACTTGCCTGAGCAGAGCAAAGGCCAGACCAGCACAGCAGGCTTCTGGGGGGTGGGGGACTCTAAGAACCAGAGAGAGGTCTGCCTTCAGCACAACTGAGAAGAAATTGTCCTGGTTGGAGAAAGGAGGTATGTCTGACCTCCACCTCATAGGACTCAGCCAGGGACTGGTGATGCTGATGATGATTCTGCCCCCTTGAGAAGTTACAGGAGGTCAGAGATGCCCCCACACCATTTTCACAGGTGCATCTCACATTGGTCAGTGACTTTTGTGATTGTTCCTGTACACTCAAAGAAATCTGTCAATTCTTGTTCCTCATTTTCTCTCATTTAACAAGCTGCACTCATTTCTCACTAACCTGAGTTCCAGTATTCCAGAGAATGAAATATGCACTGTGCCCCATGAGAGGTACGTCACAGGCATCCTGAGCCCCCTGCCTTTGACCATACACAGCTCCTACCTCTTCACAGCCTGGCTTGTTGCTTTCAAATAGCACACATCATTCTCTCTGGTGAGCTCTACGCAGAGGAAGCACCTGTCCGCCCCTGTGCTCCTTCCAAATCTCAAGAGAGGTGGTGTTAGACTGATTAAAGCACTCCTCACCCTTCACTGTGAGGCCAGGCCAGCCTGACTTAGCTCTGAGGCTCCCCTTCTCACAGCTACTGACATTGCCCTCCTGCCCACAGCCTTCTCCTTTGGCTTCTTCTTTTTTGGACATTTAGTGTGCATGTGTGTGTGTGTGTGTGTGTGTGGTAAATATATACATAACAAACATTTGCAAATTCAACAAGTTTTACCTGGATAATCCAGTGACATTGCCTATGTTCTTCATGCTGTGCAACCATCATATTGTCCTTTTCTAAATTATTCCACCACCTTGAACAGAAACTCAGTGCCCCCTAAGCAGTGACTCCCCTTTCTCCATCGCTCTTGGTAACCACTGATAAACTTGGGTCCCTATGCATTTCCCTATTTCATATAAGTGAGATCATGTAATATTTATTCTATTGTGTCTGACTTATTTCAGTCAGCATAATATTTTCAAGTTTCATCAAGTTGTAGATATCAGGACCCTCTGACTTCTTTTGAATCCAATTTACCACTTAGTTTTGAGGCTTTCTTAATATTCCTCCCACCTCTCCCCCAGCACAACACACACACACTTAGGGGAAAGAAAAAGGGAGGAAAAACTAAAGAAGAAACCAACACCTAAGGCATGGAACATTCCTAATGCCCCCCCGGCACTGCCCTGTGCTCTGTGGGGTTGGCATTGCCCTGATTGGCTCAAGATGTGTCAAGGCTGCTGTCACTAGATTTGTATTCAAGTATGGAGGCAACCACATCTAAGGCCCACCAGGATGTGGGCAGGGCCTGGACACATGTTTTGAGGAAGCTGGCCCCAGCCTTGACCAGCTCAGCCTCCAGAGATCCTGGTGGGAGTGAGGCAACACTGGACCGCAGGCATGGGAACAGCAAAAGTCAAGTTCCCCCTACTCAGTTCTTGGCCTGGTCTTTCCTATTTGGGTAACTGGACCAAAAATCCCCAGGCCACTCTCAGACCCAGAGCTGCTAACAGGGGCTTCTTTTGGAGATGAACCTGGGATTTGGACACAGACTGGCAGGCTCCTCAAGGGGCCAGATCCACCAGCCCGACAGTAATGGGAGACACTAGCAGGCTGCCTCCCTGGCCTCAGGTTCTACATCCATAGTATGAGGGTGTGTGATACAAAGATGAGGACATTGCTGGTCCAGTTGGTAGAATTCTTGCCTTTCATGTAGGAGACCCAGGTTCTATTCCCAGCCAGTACACCTCATGTATAGCTAGCTAGTCCCAATCTGTCAGTGGAGGCTTGCATGTTGCTATGCAGCTGAACAGATTTCAGGAGAGCTTCCAAACTAAGATTAGGAAGAGATGCCCAGGTGGTCTGCTTCTGAAAATCATCCATAAATTGGCAACTTAGTAGCTCCCCAGAAGCTAACAACAACAAAATAATATGAGGAGCTTGACCTGAGTCTTGGCTCTGCACTTACTATCTAGTGCCCAAGGGTAAGTAAGAGAATAATATTAGTGTGTACTTTACACAACAGGGTTTTTGTGAGGATTAAATAAAATGAAGTACTAAGATGCTTAGGATGGTGCCTAATAATAATAACTTGTTATTATTACTGTTTTATATTATTTTTTTCTAGCTCTAAAATTCTAGCAAGTATATTCATACATCATTCATTTATTCTGTGCCTACTTGAAGCTCTATACTGTACTAGGTATGAACCAGGAGATAAAGATATACAGTTGTAGAAGTTGGAACTCTGATATCAAGGAAACCTAGAGTGCTGGTTGGCCAAGAGGGCCCTAAGGAAGGTGCACCAGGTCGGTTGGGGGTATGCTGGACATTTCAGTCACCGTTTGGTTTAAAGGAACTCATGCAGCAGCAGTGGTTGTAGAAGTAAGGGGAGAAGTGGGCCTGGGTTTGAAACAGGATTGTTTTCTCTAAAGTGTTCTCGTTAATTAAAAAAAAAAAAACCACCAAACTCACTGCCGTCAAATTGCTTCAACTCATAGCGATCCCGCCTTGGGTTTCTGAGGCAGTAACAATACGGAAGTAGATTGCCCAATCTTCCTTCTGAGAAGTGGCTGGTGGATTTGAACCTCCAGCCTTCTGGTTAGCAGTCAAATGCCTTAGGCACTATGCCACCAGAGCTCCCTCTTGTTAATGAAGATGATTGTAAAACAGAAGCATGCAGGCCATTCCCAAAGAAGCAATATGCATTTAAGGCAGTGTCCAAACCTTCCAGGCACTCCTAAGAAGAAGGAGAAAGTAAGCATCACCGTTCCTTCTTTCTAAACTGGAGGGTGGGGGTGACTGGCTCCGATTAGCTAAGCCACAGTGGAGGGGGCAAACAGAAATGCAGTGTCCTATTCCTTTTGGCCCATGTGATTTCCACTGTGTTCTACAGCCTGTTTTTGAGAGAGTGAAGGTCTTCAGAGGGCATGCTTTAAGTGCCCGTCAGCATTAACCTACAAATAGGCCTTCCTCCCCATAGAGCCGTCACTAGAGCTGGTGTCATCCAACGTGATAATGCATGGTATGATTCCTGCATCGTGGACCTCCTCTTGAACCAGACAGAATCCTTAGTAACGTTTATTATCTATTTTAGTCAAATGCCTTAGGCACTGTGCCACCAGAGTAGTCACAGAATAATATGTGATAAATATAGTTGTAAACTGCTAAAAGGTAATATTTCTTAAGCCTAACCAACTATTCAAAGTGCTTCCTTTGTGTTACAAAAAGAGTAGGGTAGGAGGTTATCCCTGCTAAATGTCCACTTAAAAATATGTTTTTAAAAAGTTCTGGAGTCCCTGGGTTAATGCAATGGTTAACACTCTAGACTTCAAACAAAAGGTTAGAGGTTTGAGTCCCTTCACAGGCTTGGCAATCTAATTCTGAAAAATCAGCCATTGAAAACCTTATGGAACACAGTTTTATTTTGACACAGATGGGGTCGCCATGAGTTGGAATGGACTCTATGGCAACTGGTTGAAAAAATGCTTCTGCCATGTCTCCCAGCCTCCTTCCTTCCTGCCTCTTTCAGCATCTCCAGTGTTTACCCGAAGCTGGTCTCATGGGGAAGTCTACTTCGGCATACGCTGTTCCCCTCCATACACGGTCTGAATAAGCTCAGTAAGAAAATTCCAAAAACAGAGTTCAGTCCTGGTGCCGGCAAACAGCAGGCCCTAGGAGATGACCGACATGCTGGCAGCTCCATGTTGGGGTTCTGCTGGGCTAGCTCCAGGGCTTTCTTCACGCCCACACCAAATGACACCCTGAGAGGGCACCTTGGCTCACTGGTCCCCCAGCCCCCGCTCCGCCCAGGCAGGAGTTCACCAGCTGCAGCGGCCTCCTTGCTGGGGCTTTTCACAAGCCCCGAGCTTGAGAGGTTTTATAGTCATTTTTTAACATTCTCCTTGTAAAGATTTCTTGGTAACCACTGAGTTTTCTTATTGTTCCTATGCTTCCAGTGCCCCATGCAGCCTACACTCCAGCTGTTCCTATGCTTGTAGCCAGGGTGATGGAGATTTTCAGCAAGCTGAAAGGAGTCAGCATCAAATCCCTTTGGATGCCACAGCTGCTGCTAGGACAAAGGCTGAGGTTCATGCCCTTTCCTGTTTAAAAGTCAGCAGGGAGAAGGCTTTGATGCACTGCCTTTTTTGGTACATGGCCTTGGTACTCACCCTTATTACCATAGCCCTGATTCATAAAGCACACAGTTCTGAAGGACAATTTACAACCCACTTCCCCTTCCTGATGATAAAGCTGGGCCAGAGAGGTGAGATAGCTTGGCCACAGGTACCACTGGGACACCAACTGCCTTCTCAGAAATGGTCTCTAACTTTGTTCTGTTGCAACTTTATAATGATAAGACAGCAACCTAAAAACATATGAAAATAAAGGGAGAAAATGACTCATAATATTATTACCCTAAAACAAATCCCATTGTAATCTGAGGGAATTCCTAATCTTCTCAGTAGGAAGTCATTCCTCTAGGTCCCCATTGCACTTACTTTAAAATATTTATCTCTGTAACACTTATCCCATTCGGCCTTTCATTAGTTACTGGTGTTCATGACTTGATTTCCCTTTTATAAGTTCCTTGAAGCAGAGACTAAGGAGCTCTGGTGGCGTAGTGCCTAGGGCATTTGACTGCTAACCAGAAGGTTGGCAGTTCAAACCCACCAGCTGCTCTGCAGAAGGAAGACTGGGCAATGTACTTCTGTAAATATTTACCACCTCGGAAACTCAAAGGGATTTGGGTTTTTTTTTTTTTTTTTGAGGCAGACTATATTTTGTTCACTTTTGTTGACTTAATTCAACAAGCATTTCATCCTTCTGGTTAGCAGTCAAATGCCTTAGGCACTATGCTACCAGAGCTCCTACTATAGTGAAATACAAAAATGAGCAAGTAAAAATTTCTTCTCTCTACAAACTCACAAAGTAGTAGAGAAGACAAGTACATAAGATATCTGTCAAAGAGTAGATACAAAAAAAAACCTCACTCCCACTGAATCACTTCTGACCCATAGTGACCCTATAGGACAGAGTAGAATGCTCCATAAGGTTTTCAAGGCTGCAGGCTTTACGGAAGCAGACTGCCACATCTTTCTCCTGCGGAGCAGCTGATGGTGCTTTTCAGTTAGCAGCTGAGTGCTTTACCACTGCACCATCAGGGCCCCTTTAAAGAGGCATAAAAAGAGAGAGTATCACTGTCTTAGTGGTTGAGTGTAGTTGGTGCAAACGCAAGGAGGACGAATCAGTGTGTACGCTGGACCACAGAGGAGCAGGCAAGGGAATTTGGGCTTTATCCTGTAATAAGGTAGAGCCACTCAAAGTTCTTAAGCAGATATTTTTTTTTTTTTTTAAATGTGTTTTTTTGGTTGGTTTTTAAAAAATGACTTATTTTGTTTTGTTGTTGTTGTTGTTGAACATATGCACAGCAAAAATATACACCAATTCGAGTTTCTACATGTACAGTTTAGTGACAATCATATTCTTTGAGTTGTGCAAACCACTGTCACCCTCCTTTTCTGATCGGTTCCTCCCCCATTAGCATAAACTCACTGACCTCTAAGGTTCCTATCTAATCTTTCAAGTTACTCTTGCCAATCTGAATCCATACAGACAGTTCTTAAAAGACCACAATGCTCAAGGCTGACATTCTTTACAAGTTAAACTATTGTTTGATTTTGAGAAGACTTCAGGGGATGTTTTAGGTTCACCATTTAAAGATTATCTTAGGGCAATAGTTTTAGGGGTTCAACCAGCCTCCATGCCTCCAGAAAATCTAGAATGCACAAGAATTTGAAATTCTGTTCTACATTTTCCTCCTTTTGATCAGGATTCTTCTAGAGACTCTTTGGTCAAAGTGTTCAGTTATGGTAACCAGGCACCATCCAGTTCTTCTGATCTCCTGGCAAAGGAAGCAGTTATTCATGGAAGTAACTAGACTTCCTGTTTATTTTTAAAGTAGAGTGCTCTGGAATATGGATAGAAGGGACAAGACTAGTTACTGACAAATCAGTTAGGAAGTGACTATAATACTCCTAGTGAATAATGAGGGTCTGAATCAGAGAAGTGCTAGTGGGGATAGAGAGAAATGGAAGGATTTAAGAGATACGTAAGAGATGAACTTGACAAGATTTAGGAAGTGAGACACTCTGTTGATCACAAGTATAGACTTAAGAGCTGGCAAGCTACAGGTGGGTATCAGTGCTATGGGAGAGATGGGCTTGGAATGGATCACTAAGAGCTCACATATGGATTTTCAGGTAACACTGAACTCCATGAAATTGTATATAAAAGTCAATTGGTGCTTCAGGGAGATTGCTCAGAGGGCAGAAATACATAGGAAAGAAGGACACAGGGAAAGTAAGCACAGGAAGGAAGTAGGAAGAGAGGCTTTTACATTATCGGGATTGCAATCAAAGTCATGAAGCAAAATGTGTATGGATTGTTGTATGGTAAATGAATTTGTTTCATAAACTTTCACCTAATTCACAATAGAAAAGAAAAAAATACTGCATTGGGGTAAACTGTGGTCAATGTCATGAGACAAATTGTATGTGAACTGCTGTATGGAAAATGAATTTGCTCTGTAAATATTCACCAAATCACAATTTAAAAAAAAAAAAAGTCAATATGTTCCTGTGTGTGTTTCGTTTTTCTGGGGATAAATTCATAATTTTACCATGTAACAACCATCCACTCCTGTAAAGATTTATAGCTTGGAAACCCTCTGAAGCAGTTCTACTCTGTCCTACAGGGTTGCCATGAGTCAAAACCAAATTGACAGCACCTTGTAACAACAAGAAGCTATAGTGATAAAGGTTAGATGGTCAAGAACAGAATCTTGAGGGGACCACCAACCTCACGCTCTAGAGCCTCGTTTATATTATGTCTGTAGTCCCTATGAGGTGAAAACAGTTAATATGCTCAGCTACTAACTGAAAGGTTGGAAATTTGAGTCCAGCCAGAGTTTCCTCAAGGGAAAGTCCTGGCAATCTATTTGCTAAAACATCAGCCATTGAAAACTTTGTGGAGCATAGTTCTACTTTGACATACATGGGATTGCAGTGAGTTGTATAGTCCATTCAACAGCAACTGGTTGGTTTCTATTACTTCCACAATAGATGACTGTTGAATTAAAGATAAAGTTTGGTAGATTTTTTTCACCAGTTTAATGAATACTGATCACAGATTATTTGACTCCTGTATCTTATTCCTGGCCCTTGAGGAAAGAGCTTCTTTAGAACTCACTCGAAATCCCAGCCTTCTAGCTGCTTGCTAGTCTCTGGGACTTTTGGACAAATCTCTGGGGAGTCGTCTCTCAGGTTGTTAGAGATAATTAAAAGGATGGCCTCAGTGTTTGTCTTTTGAGATTTAAGATCACCTGCAACACTTGTGCTTGGGTCTCCCCTGCAACTTTTACACATCTAGAGAAGGGGAGAAGGGGAGAAAGGGAAGGGGAGAGGGAGAAGGAGAAGGACGGGAAGAGGGAGACAGAGACTGCTAGACAAGAGCCCTAAAATGCAATGCCTGCGTATCCTCTCTGCAATCATAGGCTTTCTCTCCCCAGACTGCCTTTGTGTCTTTTCCTGTTGCTTTTCTTCTAGGAAGACTTCACCTTCAATTCAGGTGATTGATGCACCTACATCTTGTCACTCCTCTGAGCTTCTTAGAGTTGCCCCTAGCAACAGCTGAGCACATACGCCTTTTATAGACTCTGTTTCTGACCCAATCCTAGGATCAAAGCCTTTCAAGGTGGCACAGGATCAGTGCCTCAGTGATGCACAGTCCTCTGTGGCATCGCCTCTGCCACATCCGTGCTCAGCCTCCCTGCTGCACACTCACTCACATCATGTTTAGACCATTTTCACTGCAGGAAAGTTCTTCTATAGCCTGAGCTGATTTCCTCCACCCACGCACTCTGACCAAACAGTTTCTGCAAAGGTCCAGTTTGCCTTCCTCTGAGACATTTGACATTGATGCTTAGAATATTTTTCCTTTAACATTTGTATATTGGTTATCAGGGTATTTTTTAGGGGGTGGGAATTGCAATTTACTTTCATTATGTATGTGTCTATTTACCTTTTTATAAATTAATTTACGTTGATTGCACAAATTAAAAAAAAAGGTTAAAAAAAAATAGAAACCAAGAAAACAGAAGTTCCTGCAATCCCAACACCAAGAGAACTAGTGACAACAGTTTGATCAAAGGCCTTCCAGGCTTTATTCTGTGAAACATAAATGGGATTGTGCTATGTTGTTGTTTTGTGCCATTGAGTCCATTCCAACTCATAGTGACTCTATATACTGTTTTGAAATCTGTGTTTTAAATTTAACGTCTACTGTGAACTTCTTTTCTGTATCAATATATATGCCATTTATTTATTTATTTATACAGTCACATACATATAATATAAATAATTCAAGTTCTCACCTTTGTGGCTGATCTCTATATTTCATTAAATGGATTGTGAAAACAGATTTTGCTGGAATTAAGCAAAGTATTTTTGCTTTGTTTTTACTTTTCTGTATTATGTTTACTGTCATGTGACTTTGTTCTCTTTTAATTATGGTAATATACATACAATATTACATTTGCCATTTTAACCATTTTTAAGTGTATGGGCTAGTGGCATTAGTTACACTGACAGTGTTAGCAAGATTTTAATGTGGCTTCATGGTAATCCTCATTCTCTCATAGCTCAGTACTTCAAAACAGTGCCTCTTGATGGCCAAAATATTTACATAGCACTCTGCTCAGGTACTCGGTGACTCGTCAGAGGGGGGGTGGTGAATGGGTCAGGCCAGCAGAATACCAGGCCTGTGGTGGTTACGTAGGCTCATTGCAAGCTACAACATCAATAACCAGCTGTCATTGAGTTGACTGTAATTCATGGCAACCCCCCTGTGCTTCAGAGTAGAGCTGTGCTCCATAGGGTTTTCAATGGCTGTGATCTTTCAGAAGTAGATTGCCAGGCCTTTCTTCTGAGGCACCTTTCAAAAAAAAAAAAACAACCAAACCAAACTCACTGGCAATGAGTCAATTCCAACTCATAGCAACCCCTACTGGGTTTCCAAGGCTGTGAATCTTTATGGAAGCAGATTGCCTCATCTTCTTCCTGTGCAGCAGCTGTTGGGTTTAGAACTGCTTACCTTGTGGTTAGCAGCCAAATGCCTTATGCACTATGCCACCAGAGTTCTTTTTGAGACACCTCTAGATGGACTCAAACCTCCCACCTTTTCTTAGCAGCCAAGCACATTAACCATTTGCACATTGCAGGGACTCTGAGCTATGAGACAGTTGACTTACAATCAGCACGTCAGGCCTGCCTTCTCTCACAAGTGAGGGCTTCCGCCTCACACTGACTTATTGCATAACTGCCCAGAGAAGATCCAGCCAAGCTTCCTGACAGAGGCTAGGGAGATACTTCTCAAATACCAAGTCAGCAGCCTTGGGATCCCACAGAGTTTCTCTGTAAACATCTCCAGCTTGTGCAATACTATACCACTTACTTCTCTGTCCGGTGGTAGAGCATTCCTCGTTGGAAATAAGCCACGGCCAAGTGTTTGTCTCGGTTAATGCTTTTGGTAAAGGCCTGTGGAGAGAAGGGTCCAGACAAAACAGTGAGATGCTGTGAGATGACCCAGAGGTCATCAAGGGCAGGGGAGATTATCCAATAAACAAGGTAAGCACAGGCTTACTTGTGCTTATTTATTAATCTATAGTGAACAACCATGTGAAATTGTTCACTACAGATTAGTAAGTAAGCACAAATCAATCCATGCTTACCTTGCTTATTGGGTAATAACAACACTGGTCAACGGATTGTGAGAATGGCTGGTGTTTTGAAAGTGACGGGAAGATGAGGGATTAGACAGACTGGGACAGGATGTCCTGCTTCATCACTTCCTAGTTGCCTGGCATGCAGTAAATTACCTAGTCTCCTTGAACCTTAGTTTTCTCCTCTGTAAAATGGGGATTCATATCTGCTCCCCAGATGACTAAGTTAAAATAAATGAAATAATGCATAGAAAATGCTAGCAGTAAGAGCTCAAGCGAGAAAAGAAGCACAGAGACAATGAGAAGGGCAGAAGCAGAAGAGGACAAGGACAGGTTTGATCAGTGAGCTAGAAGGCACGTGAGCAGGTGAGCTGAGAAGTGAGTGGCGGCCTGCACAGCCCTCCAAGGACCCCATGAATGTGGGAGCACACAATGGTGGCTGGCACAGCTGCTACCAGATCAGCTGCCATCCTCTGCCTGTCCCTTCTCCCTGACAATGTGTCCTTTGTCTTCATTTCCCTCAGAATCTGTGTGCTGTTTGTCCAGCCCCACCTCAGGCCTCTGAAGGGGTGGGGGCCCCCGTCCTCCCTCCAGTCAGAGGTAGGGGTGCCTTCCCCTGCTCTTGCCGACTCCAGAGCCTGTGATCTACTTAGCAGGCTGGGAGAGCATTTCAGCCACTTGTCTTTCTTCCTGTTGGTAGGATTGTGGCTGAGGCGTGTTCACCTGCCAGTCAACAGTGAGGATGACCATGGGAGGAACTGGCTCTTTAGGGAGACTGGGAGCTAGTCATTTGTCAGCCTTGCAAAGACTGACAGTGAAAGGGAAAAATGTTGTTGTTGTTGTTTTTAGGTGCCGTTGAGTTGTCTCCGACTCATAGCAACCCTGTGTACAATAGAACCGAACACTGCCTGGTCCTGTGCCAGCCTCACGATCTTTGCTGTACCTGAGCCCATCATTGCAGCCACTGTGTCAATCCATCTCATTGACAGTCTTCCTCTTTTTCGTTGATCCTCTACTTTACCAAGCATGATATCCTTCTCCAGGGAATGGTCCCTTCTGACAACATGACCAAAGGAGGTGAGATGAAGTCTAGCCATTCTCACTTCCAAAGACCATTCTGGTTGCACTTCTTCCAGGACAGATATGTTAGTTCTTTTAGCAGTCCATGGTACTTTCAGTACTCCTTGCCAGCACCACAATTCAAAACCATCAACTCTTCTTCAGTCTTCCTCATTCATTGTCCAGCTCTCACATGCATTATGAGGTGATTTAAAAGCACCATGGCTTGTGTTATGTGCACCTTAGTCTTCAAGGAGACATCTTTGCTTTTCAGCACTTTAAACAGGTCTTTTGCAGCAGATTTGTCCAGTGCAATATGTCGTCTGATGTCTTGACTGCTGCTTCCATTGGTGTTGATTATGGAAACAAGTAATATGAAATCTTTGACAACTTCAATCTTCTCTCCATTTATGGTGATGCTGTTTATTGGTCCAGAAAATGAGGATTTTCATTTTCTTTATGTTCAGGTGTAATCCATACTGCAAACTATACTCTCATCTTCACCAATAAGTGTTTCAAGTCATCCTCACTTTCAGCAAGCAAAGTTGTGTCATCTGCATAT
>NW_006921630.1:12124376-12126255 GCF_000298275.1 Orycteropus afer afer
TTTTTGAATTATCTTCAGTAAGATCTTACTTGCATGTGATATTAATGATATTGTTCAATAATTTCCACATTCTGTGGAATCACCTTTCTTTGGAATGGGTACAAATATGGATCTCTTCCAGTCAGTTGGCCAGGTAGCTGTCCTCCAAATCTCTTGGCATAGCCAAGGGAGTGTGTCCAGTGCAGCATCTGTTTGTTGAAACATCTCAATGGGTATTCTGTCAATTCCCGGAGCCTTGTTCTTCACCAATTCCCTCAGTGCAGCTTTGACTTCTTCCTTCAATACTATTGGTTCTTGATCATATGCCACCTCCTGAAATAGATGAACATTGACCAATTCTTTTTGGTACAGTGACTGTATATTCCTTCCCTCTTCTTTTGATGTTTCCTGCATCATTCAATATCTTGCCCACAGAATCTCTCAATTTTGCAACTCAAGGCTTGAAGTTTTTCTTCAGTACTTTCAGTTTGAGAAATGTCAAGCTGCTCTTCCTTTTTGGTTTTCTAACTCCAGGTCTTTGCACATTTCATTATAATAATTGACTTTGTCTTCTCGAGCTGCTCTTTGAAATCTTCTGTTCAGCTCTTTTATTTTGTCATTTCTTCCATTTACTTTAGCTGCTCTCTGTTCACAGGCAAGTTTCAGAGTTTCTTCTGGCATTCATTTTGGTCTTTTCTTCCTCTCCTCTCTTTGTGATGATCTTTTGCTTTCTTCATGGATGATGTGCTTGATGTCTTCCCACAATTCCTCTGGTTTTTGATCATTGGTGTTTAATGCATCAAATCTATTCCTTAGATGGTCTCTAAATTCAGGAGGGATAGAATCAAGGTCATCTTTTGGCTCTCGTGGACTTGTTTTAATTGTCTTCAGCTTCAACTTGAACTTGCATATGAGCAATTGATAGTCTGTTCCACAGTCAGCTCCTGGCCTTGGTTTGTCTAAAGATATTGAGCTTCTCTAACACCTCTTACAGATGTAGTCAGTCTGATTCCTGTGTATTCCATCTGGCAAAGTCTACATGTACAGCCACTGTGTGTGTTTTTGAAAAAAGGTATATGCAATGAATAAGTCACTGGTCTTGCAAAATTCTATCATGTACTCTCCAGCATAATTTCTATCACCAAGGCCATATTTTCCAACTACTGGTGATTCTTCTTTGTTTCCATCTTTTGCATTCCAATTACCAGTGAAATGAACGTGTCTTGATTATATGTTTGGTCAATTTCATACTGCAGAAGTTGGAAAAATGTTCAATTTCCTCATCTTTGGCTTTGGTGTTTGGTGCATAAATTTGAATAATAGTAGTATTAACTAGTCTTTCTTGTAGGTGTATGGGTATTATCCTATCACTGACAGCATTGTACTTCAGGGTAGACCTGGAAATATTTATTCCTTGTGATGATGAATGCCACACCATTTCTTTTCAATTTGTCATTCCTGGCATAGTAAATCATATGGTTGTCTGATTCAAAATGGCCAAAACCAGTCCATTTCAACTCACTAATGCCTAATATGTCAATCTTTATGCATTCCATTTCATTTTTGACAATTTCAAATTTTCCTAGGTTCATACTTTGTACATTCCATGTTCCAATTATTAATGGATGTTTGCAGCTATTTCTTCCCATTTTGAGTCATGCCACATCAGCAAATGGAGGTCCTGAAAGCTTTACTCCATCCCCATCATTAAGATCGGCTCTACTCTTAAAAGAGGCAGCTCTTCCCCAGTTGTATTTTGAGTGCCTTCCAAACCTTTGGGGCTCATCTTCCAGCACTGTATCAGTCAAAGTTTCAGGGCTATTAATCAAGTTTTCCAGTAATATATCAGACAGTGTTTCACTGCTTTTTTTTTTTTTTTTAATTTTATTTTGATTTGGGT
>NW_006921630.1:12127455-12131412 GCF_000298275.1 Orycteropus afer afer
CCTTGGTAACCAACAAAGAAAATTTCCTCCAATAGATAAATCTTTCCTTAACTTTTGCAATAACGGACTAATACAATATTTGTCCTTTTTGTTTCACTGCTTTTAATAAGGTGTTCACTAGTCAATTCTTTGAGAAGTGGATGGCCCCTTTCTTCTTCCGAGTCTGTCTTAGTCTGGAAGCTCCACTGAAACCTGTCCACCATGGGTGACCTGCTGGTATTTGAAATACCGGTGGCAAAGTCTCCAGCGTCACAGCAACATGGCATACCACCACAGTATGACAAACTGACAGATTAGTGTTGGAAAAGTAAAAACAATAGCTAACTATTATACAGTGGTATGAAGCTATGTGTTGTTGTTATGTGCCGTCGAGGTGGACCTGACTCATAGAGACCCCTTCTTGGGTTTCCGAGGCAGTATCATTACAGAAGTAGATTGCCCAACCTTCCTTCGGAGGAGTGGCTGGTGGGTTTGAACTACCAGCCTTCTGGTTAGCAGTCAAATGCCATAGGCACTATGCTACCAGAGCTCCTATGAAGCTACATAGTTGGTGGCTTGTGTTACAAACAGTTAACATGCTTGGCTGCTAACTGAAAAGTTAGACGTTTGAGTCCACCCAGAGGTGCCTTAGAAGAAAGGGCTGGTGATCTACTTCCAAAAATCAGCCACTGAAAATGCTATGGAGCAGTCCCACTCTGACACACATAGGGTTGCCATGAGTCAGACTGGATAGGATGGCAATGGGCTGTCTGGCCTCCTTAATGCTCATAATGCCTGAGATCAAAGGTCCAGGGAGGGGCAGAAGTAGGATTTTATTCTAGATCTCTGCTTCTAAACTCATACCCTTGCCACCTTACCATGATCAATTCAAATAGTAATTATTGAGAATGCTCAACCTTATATTAAAGAACTTGAGGGATTAAAAATACTTTGAATAGAAAGACTACAGCTTTCAGTATGGATGATACCTCAACATAAAGAAAACAAAAGTCCTCACAACTGGACCAATAAGCAACATCACAATAAACAGAAAAAAGACTGAGGTTGTCGAGGATTTCATTTTACTTATACCCACAATCAATGACCACGGAAACGGCAATCAAGAAATCAAACAACATATTGCGTTGGGCAAATCTGATGCAAAAGACCTCTTTAAAGTTTCAAAAAAGCAAATTGTTACTTTGAGGACTAAGGTGTGCTTGACCCAAGCCATGCTTTTTTTCAATCACCTCATATCCATGCAAAGGATGGGCAATGAATAAGGAAGACTGAAGAATTGACACCTTTGAATTATGGTGTTGGCAAAGAATAGTGAATGAACAAATCTGTTTTGGAAGAAGTACAGCCAAAATTCTCCTTAAAAGTAACAATGTCAAGACTTCATCTCTTGTACTCTGGACATGTTATCAGAAGGGACCAGTCCCTGGAGAATGACATCATGCTTGGAAAAGTAGAAGGTTACGAAAAAGAGGGAGACCCTCAAGGAGATGGACTGACACAGTGGCTGCAACAATGGGCTCAAACATAGCAATGATTGTGAGAATGACACAGGACTAGGCAGTATTTCATTCTGTTGTAACAGGGTTGCTGTGTGTTGGCACAGACTCAACAGCACTTAACAACAACCCACACAATGCCCTTGGCAGACATCATTAATCAATCACTGTATGATTTCCTTCTGCCAGCCTCAGAACTTGAAAGAGTACTCCACATTAGTGGTCACTTGAGATGAAACCTCTTTTTCTTAAGAGCCTCCCCTCAACGTACTGGCAAGGCTGACACACATGAAAGTCTTGGAAAGATATGAGGCACCTTATTATCAGATGCTAAGTAGTAAGAAGGAGACCACATGTCTAGCAAGACTTCATAGAAGGAAATATAAGGGAAGGCTTCAGAATGGTGTTGAAGAAGGATTAAAGAATGGTTTGAATTTAGTAGGTGGGAGGAAAGAACATAACCTTCACTGCCATGGAGTCAATTCCAACTCACAGCAACACCCCCCCAACTAGGTTTCCAAGGTTGTAAACCTTTACAGAAATAGAATGCATCACCTTTCTCCTGCGGAGCTGCTGGTAGGTTTGAACTGCTGACCTTCTGGTTAGCAGCCAAATACCTTACCCATTATACCACCAGAGCTCAAGAGCTCCAACCCATGCAGACCAATAGAACTACCTGGGGAGCTTTTAAAAAGCTCTGAATGCTGTGGCCCCTCCCTGACCGATTAAACCAGAATCTCTGGAGGTGGAGCCTGGGCATCTATTGTTCCCTACAGACCAGATGTCAAACTCACTGCCATCAACGCTATTCCCACTCATAGCGACCTCCACTGGGTTTCTCAGATCGTAAATCTTTACGGAAATAGATTGCCCCATCTTCCTTCCGCAGAGGGGCTAGTAGGTTTGAACTGCCAGCTTCTGGTTAGCAGTCAAATGCCTTAGGCACTGTGCCACCAGAACTCCCTTGTAAACCTCCAGAGGTTTCTAAAGTTCAGCCAGGGTTGAGAACCTTAATTAAACAGAGGTCCCGTGGAGACCCATGCGGGAGAGGCCGCTGCACCCACCTTCTCAGCCTCTGGCATATTTTCCAGGATCATGTACATGCAGCCGATGTTGAAGCAGATCCTGGAGTGGGGGTCCTGGACAGCGGCAAAGGCATCCAGAGCAGCCTTCCAGTCTTTCTTGTCAGCCGCCAGCACGCCTTCATTCCAGAGGCTGATGGCTTCAGCCAGAGACATGGTCAGGTGGAAACCAGGAGGCCACGAGTGCTGCCAGGGGACAGCCGAGGCCGCGCAGGCAGGCGGTGAGTGAGGAGGGGGGCGTCTCCCCCAACAGGGAGGCCCAACGATCCTAGGTGTTGACTTCTCTGGCAGACTGCTCAGAATGCAGTCCCTTAAGACAACTTCTCAGTGTTGCAAATGAATCAGGAAATGTCCCCACCTTTCAGTAACTGGCGCATAACCTTATGAGAAAGAGAGACTGGGAAAGTAAGAAAAAGGGCGATTGGGGGTGGAGTGAGGAGAAAGTGAGGAAGTACCTTAGATAGTGCCTGCCAGGGGTCAGTTCCCCAAAATGCTTCTGCTCTGTCACCCAGCCCCTCCTTCTCTGTCCTCTCCCACTCCTCCCCCACCCCCACCTTCTGCAGTAGCTTCACACATACACACCCCTTGCCCAAGGCAACCTTGGCAGGTCACTGATCCTCCCAGGGCCTCAATTTTCATACCTCTGTTAAATGAAGGGGTTGAATGAAAGGGTAGTTCTTTCCAGCCTGAAGTAAACTTCTTCATTCAAGGTAGTTTTATCACTCCCTCGTAACCTCATGAACTGTCTTGGTATAATAGTTTCTATTTGAGCTAAAATTAGCAGTGAACACATTCCTGAAACTGAATGGTCTTGGGTTGTTATCTGAGTCTGAGGTAACATTTATGAAAACTTAGGTAGCTCAGAGGGGACCAGTTTTCTGCAAATGCCGAAACTGGGAGCCAGAGGTGACTTTGGATTATGACTTCCCCTGTCCTTCTGTGAAATATTGAAGAGATGAGGGGTCTGCACTGAAAACTAATGCATTGACTAGTCTCCTAATAAAACAGATTTTAGATTCCTTTCTTTGATGCCCCAGAAAAGTAAAAATCAGTAAAATCTCCCTGAAGAATAATTTCAGGTAAGGAAAGTAACCAAATTGACTTATTAAAATCCCGATAAATATTAGATAGTATTAGGTAAAATACATGTTTAGTTCATTAAAATATCAGATGCCAACTCTTGTTCTGTAACAACCAAAACATTTCACCAATTATCACCAAAAAAAACCAACACCAAACTGTTGTACCCAGGCTATAAAGGAGATGCTCGGAAGAGAGGAATATTCCAACACACGACAATGCAAATGCACTAGGAAAGTTTATTAGCTAACTTAAGTTAGGGTCTTTGCCCTTACCAGGTCAGTGGCTTAAGCAAAAGA
>NW_006921630.1:12131913-12136103 GCF_000298275.1 Orycteropus afer afer
AAACCAACTGCCGCTGAGGCGTTTCCGATTCATAGCAGCCCCTTTTTGGGTTTCTGGGGGTGTATCACTATGGAAGTAGGTTGCCCAGTCTTCCTTCCAAGGAGTAGTGCTTGGTGGATTTGAACCACCAGCCTTTCTGGTTAGCAGTCAAATGTCTTAGGCACTACACTAGGAGAGCTCACTTCCCCTAAAATATTGAAAATAGAACTTTAAAACATATACTCCATAGGGCTTGTAGGATAGAGAGTGTGAGAATTGAGAAGACATGAACAGACGTGCATAGACAATTTTCGATGGTTGGAAGGCCTTCCCACCTTACTTTTTTGCCTGGCAAACTCCTACGCATCATTTAAGACCCAGTTAAAATGGTACCACCTCTGTCAAATCTAGTCCAACATTCCAAAAGTAATTGTAATAATTTCCCCCTCCTCTTGACCATCTCTTCCCTAGCACTTAACACATTGAATTTTATTTCAATCTGGACCTTTGTCTGCTTTTAGCACACCTCTTAAGCCTCTGGAGAACTGGAACTACCCTTTTCACTCTTGGATGTCCAGTCTCAATATTCGTTGACAAAGGAATGCATTTCCAAAGAAGTTACAAATCACTGGCAAACAACCTAGGGAGCAGCGTGATATTAAGAAGAGATATTGCTACTCCACTCAGTGAACAAATCATCAAAACTCAAATAGCACATTAATTATTCCTAGAAAAAAACAAGTGGTTTTGCAGTTAAAATGTTACTGTGTTGTTAGGTGCTAGCGAGTTCATTTTCAGCTCATAGTGACCCAATGACAGAGTAGAACCACCCCATAAGGTTTTGTAGGTTGTAGCTTTTAGGGAAGCAAATAGCCAACTCTTTCTCCCTTAGAGCCGCAGGGTGAGTTCTGTTAAAACAAAAATCATATTAAACCAATAATAGAAATTGACTGAAGTGTATTTAATATATAATTTGTAAATCATAGTAACATTTTGACAATGGAGTCAAAAATGTTCCAAAGATGAGAAAACCTCCAAAGACTCTTGTACCCCATCTCATAGACATTGCCATAGAAGTGGGACCAAGATAGTGTTTTCATAAAAGCAATTTATCCTAAAACACAACTTCTAGTCCTAAGACATTTGTCTGCTAACCAGAAGGCTGATGGTTCAAACCCACCAGCCATTCCTTGGAAGGAAGGTTGGGCAATCTATTTCCGTAGTGATGCTGCCTCGGAAACCCAAAGAGGGGTCGTTATGAGTCAGATCTGACTTGACAGCACATAACAACAACAACAGTCTCACCTTGGAGTTTCTGCTTCTTGAAACTGACTGCGTATAGATAATTCTTCACAAGGCCAAAGGCGAACAATTTTTACAAATGAAGCTAGGCTATGTTGAGCTCTGGTAGTGTAGTAGTTAAGGCATTTGGCTGCTAACCAAAAGATCAGTGATTCAAACCCACCAGCTGCTTGCTCCACAGGAGAAAGATGAGGTAGTCTGCTTCTGTAAGGATTTATAGCCTTGGACACCCAGTGGGGATCACTATGAGTTGGAATTGACTCGATAGCACTGAGTTTTTTGTTTTGTTTTGTTTTGTTTTTTATGTTCACCTAAAGGTAGCTTGGAAACAAGAATGGCTGGACTCAGTCTCACCTACTTTGGTTATGTTGTCAGAAGGGACCATTCCTTGGAGAAGGATATTATGACTGGTAAAGTTGAGGGTGAGTGAAAAAGGGGAAGACCCTCAATGAGATGGATTGACACAGTGGCTAAATGATGGGCTTGGGTATAGCAAGGATTGTGAGGATGGCTCACGACCAGGCAGTGTTTTGCTCTGCTGTACACTGAGTCTCTAGGAGTTGGAGCCAACTGGACAGCACCTAACAATAACAAAGGTAACTTTATGCAGACTGGTTTTGTCAAGGCTCAAGGTTCAAAAGATGAGCTCAGAGAAATGGCCTGGGTGGGTCACCCTAATTCCATGGACCAGAAATCTGGATTCCAGAAGAATTGAAACTAGTTTTCATTTTGAACTGCCAACTTTTCAGTTACAAGCTGAACGCTTGTTTACCACCAAGGCTCATTATTTAAACTTTTTTGGTTCTATTGTTTATATCATTATCCTAGTGGGACATTCAGAACTCTCCTCACTCTGATCCCCATGACTCTTCTAGCCTCATTTCCCAGAACTTCTTTCCACAAACCCATTTCTCAAGACAAATGCTGTTATGCTCTTCTCCCTCTTTAACACTTCATTTTCTGCCTTTGCCTGTGCTGTTCCTCTCCCTGGGCTGCCCTTTCCTGTCTGTCCCCTCAAACCCAACTTGCACTGCCTTTGATGTACTGCTGAAAGATCACTTTCCTTCAGAAGCTGGTCTGATGTCAGTCCTACCCCCAGTTCCCCAAACCTGTGATCTCATGTTCTTCTGAACTCCCTCAACTCCCCTCTGAACTTCCCTGTACTTTGCATATGCCATTTAACATTCTTTGCCAAAGCAGAGTTACTTGTGTGCATGTCCTAAGGAGTCCTAGTAATGCAAACAGTCAAGAGCTCTGCTGCTAACCGAAAGGGTGGTAGTTCAAATCCACCCAGCAGCTCCATGGGATAAAGACCTGGTGATCTGTTTTCATAAAGATGACAGCCTAGGAAACCCTAGGGGCCAGTTCTACTTCGATCATATGGGGTCACTATGAATCAAAATGGCATCCAACAACAGTGACAGCATGCACAGGTCTTAGTCCTCAAATGGACCTCAGCATCTGGAAAAGAATTCCTGAGACTGGTGTATCCTTGTATGCCCCAGAGCACTGACAATGCTGTTCATGCTCAATTCTGTCCACTTTCCTTTTATCCCCATTGTTGGTGCCTGGGCCAACCCACCGTCTGCTCAAGGATTAATGTTATAGTCAGTCTTCTACCATTTTCTGCCCCCTTGATCCATTCTCTTCTACATAGCAGCCAGACTGATCTTTTTTAAAACCAAGGCTTCAAACTGGTTCAAAATAGTTCAATAATTGTCCTAGTAAACAAGAGCCATGTATGCACTGCATAGCAACCAAATCTGTTGCCCGTGGTGGTATTTTGATCCCATTAAGAAACAAAGAGATGACAGCTGACCATGCTGCTTTGATTATGTTTTGCTCTCTAGAGTGCCTCCAGTAATGTTGTTCATCAAAAGTCCTGTCACAGTCCTTCCTCCTAAAAGTTTCAGGATCCTGATACAGGAGTTTGTAATATTGCCAACACACTCAAAGCAGTGCAGTCAGCTGCCATCTCTGAGTGGGATGTAGCTGTTTATTTCCTACTTGAGTCAAAATACCACAGGCAGCAGATTTGGTTGCTATGCAATGTGTACACAGCCTTTGTTTACAATGGCAGTTACTGAACTGTTTTGAACCGGTTTGGAGCCCTATTTAAAACCACAAGTCAGATCACACCAAGCCCTTGTTTTAAATCCTTTAATGCCTTTACATTACCTTTAAGAAAATCCAAATCCTTCCCATGCCTGTTACCCTACCTTTATTCCATGCTATACTTCCCCTCCCTGCCAGTGCTTCAGCCACACTGACTTCCTTTCACGTTCTCCAATGAGCAAAGCCTGTTCCCTCCACCTGTAAAGCTCTTCCTTCAATGCTTTGCCTGGCTAGTTCTACTCATCTTACACTTCCTCAGAGTGACCTTTCTTGAACCTGTATCCTCCCTATGATTTCCTGTTATCTCTCTCATAATACATAGTTCTCTCTGGTCACAATTTGTAACTGTATACTTGTCCCCAGTGCATGGACACTCCATTTAATCATTATGCAATACGAGTGGTAGATAACCTTTCCAGCCATTGTTCATTCCCCTCTCTCCTTTTGGTAGAACCTCAATTCTGTCTATACAAGTCTCTACTTCATGAGCTTCTGAGGAGATAAGCCCCCAACGCTGTCCCAGGGAGTGAGTTCTGATTGGTTTAGGCACAAGCATGAGATATAAATCTGGTCAATGAGATGTTAGCAGAAGTCTGCAAAAATTTTCTAAGCAGATCTCAAAACCTACTATACAGCCACAATAGTCAAAACTGCCTGATATTGGTTTAATGACAGATACATAGACCAATGGAATAGAATTGAGAACTCAGAAATAGATCCATCAACCTATGGTCTGCTGATCTTTGACAAAGGCCCCAAATCCATTAAATGGGGAAGAGAATGTTTGTTTAATA
>NW_006921630.1:12138423-12163512 GCF_000298275.1 Orycteropus afer afer
ATCTTTTTTACCTCATGATAAAACAAACAAACAAAAAGACATATGAGAAGAAACAGTACTTGTTTTCCAAATAAACAGTATTGTGAAGATGTGGTGGCTGGAACAGTAGCAGCCTTATGGTGACCAGGAGGGCAACTAGCCAAAAATAAGTCACTATGCTGAGGAAAAGAGAATAGAGAAATAAAAAGAACCTGGGTTCTGCACTATGCTGGTAAGCTTATTCAGAAAGAAACTAAGAACATTCCCAATGTCTTCCTTTTTCTCTGAAGAAAAAGCCTTTGAAATAAAAATAAAACTCATTATTCCCTGCCACTCAAGCAACTACCTCCTCATCCCCACTTTTAGAATTTAGTATTTCACTATTCTTTAAATTTTTCTAATACATGAGGCTTCTCTCTAAAGCTCTTCAAAGAGTAAAAGCTATGTCTTAATTTTCCTTCAGTCTTTTCCCCCACTTAGATAATTTTGGGCATGTGACAGGTATTCTGTTAACACTTAATAACTGATTAAGTGAACCAAGGAATGAGAAAATTTAATCTTACTGGAAAAAATAGAAATTTATATAATTATAAAAAATTTTAATATAAAAATCATATTTTTAATTTTTTAAAAATATAATTTTAGAATTGTATATAGTTAGTGTTTTTTGGTTCTCTAGTACTTCTATAACAGAAATATCACAAGTAGATGGCTTTAACAAATAGGAATTTATTCTTTTACAGTTTAAACCTACTGCTATCAAGTTGATTCTGACTCATAGTGACCCTCATTGGGTTTCCAAGGTGGTAAATCTTTACAGAAGTAGAGTGCCTCATCTTCCTTCCATGGAGCAGCTGGTGGGTTTGAACTATCAGCCTTTTGGTTAGCAGTTAAATGCCTTAGGCACTGTGCCACCAGATTTCCTTCTTATAGTTTAGGAGGCTAGAGGTCTGAATTCAGAGTGCCAGCTCTAAGGGCCTTAGGCTTCAGCTCTGCCTCTTGTTCCAGGTCCAGTAAAGCTGGAAGTTTCTTCTGACTCACACAGCTACTGGCTGCTGAGGCTGAAGAACCCAAAATTGGCAATCCCAAGATCAGCAGGCAACATGGCAACCCACTGGTTCAAGTCCAGGAACTGGAGATGAAGATTTGGCTAGATCCAAAATGTGTCAACAAGCTAGAGACCTTTCCCAAAGTTTCTCCATATATACTGGAAGTAGGCCATACCCTAAAAGATAACTGACTCCCTTTTAACTACTTAGCTGCTCACAGCAGATTCTGCCATGGAGGTGATTATAATCTCATCATGGGGAGTAATTACATCCACCTGTCAAGGTGCTCAAACCCACAGCCCAGCCAAGTTGATACACAGCCTTAACTATGACAATTTGTCAGTATCACATTAGATCCGACTCATAGTGACACCCCCTTGGGTTTCCAAGGCTGTATCACTACAGAAGTAAATTGCTCAACCTTCCTTCTGAAGAGTAGCTTGTGGGTTTGAACCACCAGCCTTCTGGTTAGCAGTCAAATGCCTTAGGTACTATGATACCAGAGCTCCCAGTATCACATTGGTTGCATAAATTGAAGTACATTTATAATAGTAGGGAAATGTGTAGCATTTCAGTGCTCCCAACTCTAACGTCAGGTAGATACCTTAAGAACAAGACAGGAAACCCTTATTAGGTAGACAAGAGATCTCATTTATCATGTATATAAATTTGGCCTGGATTTCACATGGAGGACATAGAAGAAACAACACAGATACAGTTGCTAAGCAATGCTACTTGAGAGTCTTGGTGCTAAAAGTGTTCCTTCTCCAGGAAGACATCATAAGTTAATTCTGTCTAATCCATTATACAGGAGCTCTGGTAGCATAGTGCCTAAGGCATTTGACTGCTAACCAGAAGGCTGGTGGTTCAAACCCATCAGCCACTCCTCAAAGGAAGGTTGGTCAATCTACTTCTGTAGTGATACTGCCTCGGCAACCCAAGAAGGGGTCACTATGAGTTGCATCTGACTCGACGGCACATAACAACAACAACAACAACAATCCATTATACTAGTTTCTGTTGCCATGTTTTAGTTACCCAGTGCTGCCGTAACATATAATACCAGAAGTGAGGGGCTTTAGAGATGAGAAATCTGTTTTCTCACAGTTCAAGAGGCTAGGATTCTGAATTCAGGGCATGGCTCTAGGGGGCAGTCCTTCTTTGTCTATTTTCAGTTTCTGGTAGTATTAGTAATCCTTGGTGTTCCAAGACTTGTAGCTTACAGATTCATCTGCCATGTGTGTCTCTTTTCATATGGCATCTTCCCCTGAGTGTGTCTGTGTGTCTATTTTGCTCTTTTTACAACTCAGAAGTTATTAGGTTTAAGACCCACATGTCATTGATGTAACAAAAGAAAACCCTATTTCCAAACAGGATAGCATCCATAGGCACAGGGGCCAGGATTTCATTATATATTTTGAGAGGGACATAATTCAATCCGCAATACTCCATAACAAATTTATCAAAGAGGAAGAGACAGGCTCTGCTTTATTGGGTTCTGCCTCCTAGTTGCTTTTAAAGGGCTTGCCTGATTAAAATAGGCTCTGTGGTGCAGTGAATTACTTAATATGGCTCCTCTAGCCATAGTCATTTTAACTCCCAACAAAAGACTGGGGGACACTAAACAAATATGAGGTGCTTGTGGCCCCCAAGAGGATTGGATAGTTTGCTAATAATGTAAATAAGGTACGTGGCATCCTTTTGGGGGTGGGATCATGGAAATAAGGTATATAGAACCTTAACATGGGGATTTGTCAGTTGCATCCTGCTAGGTTTAAAATAAGCCATCCCAGAGCAGAAAGAGAGATCTCACTGTCACCAAGACAGAAGAACGAGAAGTAGAGCACATCCTTGGACTCAAGATCCCTGCACTGAGACAGCAGAGAGATGGCAGAGAGAAGGCAGAGAGATGGTGGCAGAGAAGTAGAGACTGGCATGAGACAGAGCAGTAGGCTTCCTGGCCCATGGAGCAAGAAAGCTGAGTGCTTTGGGGCAAGAGCCTTGCTGGCAGAATAGGGTACCTATTTGGGAGCCTATCAGCAAAGCTAAAAGAGCTTTGTAACACTGGCCCAAGCAGGGCAGAGACTGAGGCCAGAGAGAGATGTATGCCTATGGCACAGCTGAGAACTGTATCCTAACTGAAGAACTGTATTCTTAGTTGTTTCTGATCCTGAATTGTAACCTGTTACTTCTCTAATAAGCCCCATAATCATGAGTATTGTCTGTGAGTTCCATGTGGCCATTGCAACGAATTATTGAAACCCACAGAGAAGTAGAGAGTGCTATGGGAAGGATGATGGTGTCAGAAAGGGCAAGAAAGGGGAGGGTGGCAGCATATCTGACCTCTGTTTCATAGGCATCAGCCTTGGGCTGATGCTACTGATGGAGATTCTCAGAGCAACCCCCCAAGTATAAGCACTCTATGTTATACTATCTATTTCTACTTAAACTATCCAGCTAGCTAAAAGCTTTGAGGGCAGGAAGTGTGATTTCTATTTCTTTATATTTTCTATAAGATCTAGCACCTAACAGTTTGCATCAAAGGCTTAATGAATATGAGCTAATCTTAAGAAATTAAGAACAACTATGACTGATTTGGCTTAATTTGAGCCGTGCACACCCTCTGTGTAGATGCAATTGGCCTATCAGTTCTCTCTTCTTTCCATAATTTTGTTGGTTCCAACTCACGGCAACCCTGTGTATAACAGAATGAAATGTTGCCTGGCCCTGAATCATCTTCACAATCATTGGTATGCTTGAGTCCAGTTGGACAAAATTCTGTTCCAATTCATATGGTTTTCATTTGGCAGCCCTTTATTCCTAGTCTGTCTCAGTCTAGAAGTTCTGCTGAAACCTGTCCACCATGGGTGACCCTGCTGGAATTTGAAATACTGGTGGCATAGCTTCCAGCATAATAGCAACAAGCAAACTGCCACCATGTGACAGACAGATTGACAAACAAGCCCTTGTCTTTCCATAATACCTAGCCACTAGATGTGATCTAAGGATCCCCTGGTAGGGTAATGGTTAAATACTCGGTTACTAATCAAAAGGTCAGTGGTTGCAAACCACCAGCTGCTCTGCAGGAGAAAAGACTCAGCAATCTGCTCCTGTAAAGATCACAGCCTAGGAGACCCTAAGGGACAGTTTTACTTTGTCCTGTAGGGTCAGTATAATTTGAAATACACCACAGCACACCACCAAAACAACAACAACAACAAATATAACCCACCTACATGGCCAGGGATGAAGTTTGCCTCTCTCTAAGGCATGGTTAAGACTCTGTGGGTCTTTCACTCTACGATGATACAGTCCTCTGCGTAATTTAATTATGTGTTTCTTTCCATTAAGTGAATCCCTGAGCCAGTGGGTATATTAGGGGAAAAGTGACTCTAAACAAGAATGTTAATGATATGGAAGGAGTAGAAACTGACTACATCATAATACAAAAAATAATAATAAATTAAAAAAAAAAAAGAGAGAGAGAGGCAAGAGTTATAAATATATCACACATTTAGCAAAATAGAATTGTGAAAATATTCTCTTTTGTTTCCTCTGTAGCATCCCTAACAACTAAAACAGTGTCTGGACATATGATAAATACTTGTTGAATGAATTCATGAATAAGTAAAGAGTAGACATCTGTTAGGAGATGTGCCTCCCCTTCTTCACTCGAAGCTGCCTGTCTAATCCAGAGCAGGAAGACATGCCCCTGTGTTCGTATTTATACTGCATGTATCATGGATAGTTGAACCATGGTAGCCATCTGCCAAGATGGGCTATTTAGACTCTTTCTCCTGTAAACTGGGATTTAGGATCAAGAGAAAACAGATTCATCTCTTTGGGAAGCTGGAACCATGAGTAAACCTAGGAGCTGCGGTTCCATATTCTGCCACGAGGCCGGAAAAGCACAGAAAGCCAGCTGGCATAGAGAGAAAATGAAGTGGAAGCCCAGTTGAGAAACAGAGACAGGAATCAGAAAGAGCGAGACTCGGAGATTTTCTAGCCCCTGATTCCAGCTTTTCCAAAATCAGTACCTAAATTCCTGCCCTTAGCCTCTGGGAGACATTCATAGGCCCTTGCTGTAATCATCAATGTTTGCTTAGGCTTGGTCCAGTCAGTATTGTTATATGCCAAAAAGAGCCTTGACTAAATAAAAAAAGGAAAAATACCTGTGAGCTACTGGCCCAAGATTCTAAAGGAATTGCTGACAAGAAATGGGAGATTCTCAGAAACAAACCTAACTACATAGGACTCAAGGATCCCAGAAACAAGGCAATGGACAGGCAATGGCACTCTCCTGGGAACTCTTTGAGGAGGCCAGATAGGCACAAAAGATGGAAGAGTGGCTCCCGACCAAGGGAAAATCCAAATGGTTGGCGGAGATCAAAGGCAGAATATGAGAAGCACTGAAGCCCAGATTGAGCTGAGGCGGCAATAATTACAAGGGATAACACAAAGGTCTTTTTAGTTACAGAGGAGGAAAACAGGGAGGGTCACTGCTTGGTGCAAATGGTGTCATGTTAACAAGATGTCAGAGAAAGCAGAACCCCTCAGCTCTTACTTTGCTTCCAAGTTACACAGGAATTGGAGACACAGACAGAGGATGGTGGGAAAGCTGCTAGCTGCTTTGAAGAAATTCTAGTTGTCAAGTTCAGATTCATTAAATCCTAGGAACTGAAAGATTTTGCATGTGTGACCCATAAAGCCTTGTCAGTAACTCTGAAGCACAATGAATACTGAGATAGATTCTAGGAAGCCAGGATGAGGAAGTGTGATTTCAGTTTTTGAAAAGTCATGAGTTCTAGAAACTACAGCAAAGATTTACAGGCTGAGCTGTAAAAATAATTTAAAAATAAAAATTATTAAGCAATGACACTTAAAAACAAAAAGGAAGCTGGGACTTTTAGGAGGTAACATGCGTATACTAAAATCAAGTCAGGTCAAAACAAACTTTTTTTCCTTTTTGATAGGACTTTTCTGATAGGTGGATAGAGAAGGTGTCATATGCCAATGTCTCAGAAAAATTTTTGGCTAAGATATTCCTTAAACAAGACAACTTAGTTGGCTAAATGTTAGACAATTCAGGTGACTAATATTGTGCCTATGGCTAATAGGATATCCACAGAATCTTCTAACGTATCAATGTTAACTTGTGCTTTTAATCTTTTTATAATCAAATTGGGTCAAATGCTCAAAGCTTAAGAGAAAACAGTAACACATACAATAAAAGAATCAGAATTAAAATATTATCTGACTCATACTGATTTGCAAAAACTCCAGTTTGAAATGAAATAAGGATCAATATAAAGATTTGCTCCTAAGTTTAAAAACTCACATGCCCAAACATAGGAAGAACAGAACTCTGAAGAGCAGTGTATCTGTAGAAGGCCCAACCATTTGAGTTGGCTGCAGGCTCAACGTGAGTCAACAGAATCATGCGGTTGTCAAAACATCTAATGCAATCTTAGGCTGCGTTAACAGAAGTGTAACCAACTATTGTGTCAGAGACTGTTCTTGACTCAACCACTCACCCACAGCTATTGCTTTCACCAGCTCCCCACTTTAAAACATAGGTATCAATTGAATTGTGTCTCCCAAAATATATGTTGGTATCCTGCGTTGATGGTATAGTGGTTAGCATAATTGCCTTCCAAATATATGTTGGAATCCTAACCCCTACACCTGTGGCTATCATCCTGCTTGAGAGTAGGGTTTTCTTTTTTATGTTAATAAGATCCTATCAGTATAGGGTGTGTCTTAAACCTAGTCACTTCTGATTTATAAGGAGCAGCATAGACACAGAGACAAGCAAGCACAGTGGGCGAGGTGGGGGAGATAGATGCCATGTGAAGATCGCCATGGAACCAAACAATGCCACCGGGGCTACAGAAGCTGAGACAACAGTCTTCCCTCAGAGCCAACAGATAGAGAGCCTCTCCTGATAGCCTGAACTTGGACTTCTAGCCTCCTACACTATGAGAAAATAAAGTTCTGTTCTTCAAAGCCACCCACTTGTGGTGTTTGTCTGACAGAAGTACTAGAAAACTAAGACAAAACATCCTCCTATACACATCCTCTCCTACACAGAGCAATCATTCCCTGTCATCCAGGCTCCACCACTCTGGGTGGCAGGGCTCCATGCCTCACCTGCCTGGTGTTCACATCCCTTTCTCTAGAACCTGTGGTTCAGATCAGAAGACACTATTAGGGAAGCCCCTCTTCAGTCCTTTTTCTCATTTCATTCCAGTTCAACTGCCAATGCAGATACAGCCTCCATATTCTTCCTAGGGGGACATAGGCCCTTCACAGCCTCGCTGGGGCTTCCACACCTTCCTGGGCTGCAGGGCAGTCAACAACGTGGCTTAATTTTAGGTGCCAACTTGGCTAGGCTATAGTTCCCTATGGTTTTGCCAAAACACTAGACCAGTTGCTGTTCCATAATGTAGTTAATGCGATGAACTGTAATCACTTTCCATCAAATAATCTAATGAAATGTAATCAATCAATCAGTTGAAAGGGGAATTCCTTGGAGTCTGGTCTGCCTTCAGACTATAAATAATATTTTGGCAGAACTCATTCTTTTAGCTCTTCACTCTTTCCATTGTCTGACCTGTGGATCTTGGCATGCAAGCTTGCATAAGCCTGTTGCCTGAGCTATGGATTTTGGACTTTCCAGTCTTCACAAATCTCTCTATATACATACATACATACATACATGAAGCTTCGGTAGTATAGTAGATAGAACATTTGACTGCTAACCAGAAGATCAGCGGTTCAACCCACCAACCACTCTGCAGAAAAAAGAGGCAATCTACTTCCATAAAGATTTGCAGCCTCAGAAACCCAATGGAGGTCACTATGAGTTGGAAATGACTCTGGCACTGAGTTTAGTTTTGCCTTGTCCAGGGCTTTCACCTGCTTGTCAGAGGTTGCAAGTCTACCCCAATACCCTTCTCGCCATTCATGTGACTGCTTGGGTGGAGAGTCCAATCCCTTAGAGCAGTATTTTCCTATGTAGAGGACACATACCACTGATGGCTCGTGACATGATTTTAAGCAGGATATGGACAAAAGTTTCTTTCATAACAATTATTGAATTATAATTTTTATAAACGAACAAATATGAAAAATTTCCCTCCAACCACTGCCAAAGCCCTTTCCCTCATCAGGTAACCACTTTTATTAGTTCACTGACATTCTTCTCTCAGAGAAGATTGTAAGCATATGCAATTATAGATCCCTACCCCCTCCTCCTTCATACAAACTATTTCATACACAATTGCTCTTTTTTTCTTAACAACAGCTCCTTATTAGTTTGTAGGGAATGTCCTCATTCTTTGTTTGTGGGTGTGTAATACTCCATATGCAACCAATCCCCTGGTCAGGGACATTCAAATTGTTTCCAACTATATGCTATTATAGGAATGTTACAGTGAATAATCTTATACATATATATACACAATTTCACACATCTACTTATAAAATAAATTTATAGAAGTAGAATAGTTGGGTCAGAGTATTACTTGTATTAATGTCTATCAGAAAAAGTATACAACTGGTGTGCCAAATCCTCAATTTCATAGTTATTATTCTTACAGTGAGCTAATTTTTAAAAACGTGAGTCCAATTATAGAAACATATTAAGTAAATAACACCATGACAAACCTAAAACCCGGAGCTCTGGTAGCATAGTGTCTAAGGCACTTGACTGCTAACCAGAAGGTTGGTGGTTCAAACCCACCAGCCACTCCTCGGAAGGAAGATGGGGCAATCTACTTCCGTAGTGATACTGCCTCAGAAACTCAAGGAGGGGTCGCTATGAGTCAGGTCTGATTCGATGGCACATAACAACAACAACAAACCTAAAGCCAAACTCATTGCTGTCTAGCCGATTTGACTCATAGTGACCCCTCCTTGGGTTTCCAAGGTGGTATCTCTACTGAAGTAGATTAGCCAATCTTCCTTCCAAGGAGTGGCTGGTGGGTTTGAACTGCCAGCCTTCTGGTTAGCAGTCAAATGCCTTAGGCACTACGCTACAACATGATGGTTTGTAAAAATGACTAAAACTTATGAAAGTGGTCTATTGTGGGACAAATCACTTTATTTGGCCTTTGTCTTTGGTTTCCTAAAAAGAATCTTTGGCATTTGCCAGCAATGGAGATGTTTTTACATCAAATGTAGTGAGAGTCTCATAGACCACACATAGGAAGGGAGGGGACATTATACAGTCGATTATGCATATTCATGTATTGGATGGATCATACATATGCCACCAGGCCCTAATCATTGACTATGCATGAGACAAAAGAAAAAGCCTTGTCCTTGAACTTTCCTTTGAGTTTCCAGATGAGTGATTCATGTGGGAAAACCTTATGTCTCTGGGTACATAGCACCCCTGAGGACCAGACGTTTCATGCAGAGACCCCCCTCCAAACTTCTCCTGTGTCTATCTTTCTGTATATTCTTTTTGTATTTGTATTCTTTCCCTGCTGAATTAGAGATAGTCCTTTCCCAGGAGTTTTTGAGTTGTTGCAACAAATTATGGGAACTAAGGGGCCAGCTGACTATGAATGAACTCCCTAATTTGTGATAGGTCTGGAGAGGAAGGGAGTCACTGGACTCCCTAACTTGTCCTGGCACCCACTGACCTGGCCCCAGGTGATAGAAAGGGCTGTATGCAGCAGCTGGGGCCAAGTTACCTAAGATTTCCCTGAACTGGTTTGATACCACAAATTGATGTCAATAAAAGTGAGATCCAATGCAATGACTACCCACACAGGGAAGCATGAGGTTTTTGAAGAGAAAAAATAATGGAGAGATGGGGGTGATTCTGGATGGTTACTTTGATCTTTGATTCTGGATGGTCATTTTGGTTGATGATAATAAAAATGAAAGCAAGGGGCTTTCTGTATGTAATAAACAGCTTTCATTTGCCAGCACTTTGTATCTTGTACATACAGCTTGAACCTACTGAAAGGATGGACATAGCACCCAAAGAGTGGTTGATACCACTGGCTGGAATCTGTATCCTAGCTGTCTTATTGCTGCTTGGAATTTTGAGACTGTGTGTGTGTGTGTGTGTGTGTGTACAGAATACATATGTAAAAGACTAGAGTTTGAGAAACACTGATCTAGAGTGCAACTATCAACTTCTCCTCCAGATGCTTCTAAAATCTCCCCTGCAGGAGAAGAGAGCTTTGGAGTTTAGAGATCTGAGTTCGAAAGTTGAGTTTTCTCCTGCTGACTGCGGTTCATATAACCTTTGAAATCTGTTGCTGCAGAGGTGATGCAAACTCATGGGGGCCCCATGTGTGTCAGAGCAGAACTGGGCTCCATAGGATTTTCAATCACTGATTCTCTGGAAGTAGATAGCCAGACTATTCTTCCTAGGTGCCTACAGTGGACTGGACTAGAACCTCCAACCTTTCAGTTTGCACCACACAAGGACTCCTCTAGCCTCTTGCAGCCTTAATTTCTTATATGTAAAGGTAGGTTGGGGGTAATAATAATATCAAGTGCCTGAAAAATTATGTCTACTCGATAAAAGAGGAGTTTTGGTGATGCAGTGGGTAAAGTATTCAGCTACTAATCAAATAGTCAGTGGTTCAAACCAGCCAGCCACTGTGCAGGAGAAAGATGAGGCAGTCTGCTTTCGTAAAGATTTACAGCATTGGAAACCTTATCAAGCAGTTCTACTCTGTCCTATAGGGTCGCTATGAGTTGGAATCAACTCAATGACAGTGTTTTGTTTTTAAATCATTGTTATAATTCAGCTGTTCTGAATGAATTTGAATAAGAAAGAAGTCAGACGCTTTGTTTTGGCTACTACCTCTCCCTTTCAACCCTCATCCTCTATAAAACATTTAAAAAAGGCAGCTGAAAAATATAGATAGATATAGATAGATGCACTATATAATCAGGGTGTGCAAACTGTGTAGTCCAGAGAGCTCCCACACTTTGAATATTCCATGTTTGGTTTAATGCTCTATTGATATTTTGGAATTCTTAATAATTTTGAACAAGGGACATTTTCATTTTGCACTGGGACCTACAAATCATGCGATAATATAATTTGTATATAATAGTCAGATACACATGGTCTCTTTCCCCCCTACCCCAGCCTCAGCACAGTATCTCTTGCTGCTCCTGAAAGCTTGCTGGGTGGAGACCTCCTATTGGGACCATCCTAAGGAGGACACCAAAACCAAAAACCAAACCAGGTGTTGTAGATTATTCTAAGGTGCCACTGGATGGGTTTGAACTGTCAACTTTTCAATTAGTAGCCCAGTGCTTAACCATCTGAGCCACCCAGGGAAACCTGGTTGCTCCTTCTGTGGCCTGGAGCCCCCTGTGCTGATGCCATCTCTCCTAGTCCAATATCTCCTACAGACTTCCCTAAAGGACACTCCCAACATCTGTCCATGGGAGAGTTTTTGAGGTCCTGGTTCTGTGTTCTCCTGGGCTTTTCAGGGAGTCTTAACTGGTCAGAGCCTGGGTCTCGAGGGGCTTCAGTGACTTCAGCCTCTTTCATGCTTTTGAGCTCCATGGAAGCCCTTAACCATGGTGCTCTCATCCTGTGGTTGGCCAAGAACTGTTGTGTTTGGTGTCAGAAATATCCTGGATTCAAATCCTGACCCTGCCATGTCTGACTCTCCAAGTGACCTTTCACAGGTCATTCTAATCCTCAAAAGCCTCCATTTCTTCTTCTGTGAAATGATCATAAGAACAATGCCCACACAGTGCTGGTGTGTCATGAGAAGGAAATGAAATGCCCTGTGAAAATACCAAGCAGCGCTGACATGCTGTGTGTACTTATGGACTTCCAAATTTGTGACAGAAAAATGAACAAATAGTCTTTGTTTTGTGGGTTGCTGATATCTGCTCTGACATTCCATCCTCCTACTCCACGCCCGGATTTGAGCAAAGGTCTCATAGTATGCTGGGACCTGGCCCCAGGACACTAAATTCCACCTCTGCCCAGACTCCAAGCCATTTTTTCTTGTCTCCAGGGCTGCCTGCTCTTAGCTCTGTAGCCATTTCCTTCTTAGAATTCCTAGCACACAAAAGCCCTTGCTGAATGACTTTATTGCATTGAGGTACAATTAAAACCAAAGCAATAAAATTCATGACATCCTGTCTAAGGTTATTAAATGCTGTGTAAGTATCCTTTATACAAATCAGTGGACTTCCTACTTCAGTATCTATGGTACTTTTTCAATCAACATCAGTTTTTCATACTTCTCTCTTTCCCTTTTTGCATTGTCTACTTATAAGCAGTGGGACAGACACCCACTTCTTTTTTGTGTGTTTGTTTTGCTTTGTTTAACCAGCTTCCTTTTCCATAAATGCTTTTATTTTATAACTTTTCCCAAATTTAGTATTATGGTGAAATAGATATTACAAAATAGTTGCCACTTAAACCATTTTTATGTGTATAATTCAGTGACATTATTTATGCGTCCCATGTTGTGCAACCATCACTACTATCCAGAGACCTCTACATATTTCTTATAGCTATAGTTCTTCCCAGGAGCTCTGGTAGCTTAGTGCCTAAGGCACTTGACTGCTAAGCAGAATGCTGCCAGTTCAAACCCACCAGCCACTCCGTGGAAGGAAGGTTGGGCAATCTACTTCCATAGCTATACCACCTCGGAAACCTAAGGAGGGGTCCCTATGAGTCGGGTCCAATTCGATGGCACATAACAACAAAAGTTCTTCCAGACCTTCTCTTGCTCCTTCCTTCCATCCCTATCCGTTAGGACAAGGAGTCCTGGAGGGAAGATAGGGGAATAAAGTATTTTGAAGCCTAGAGATGTAGATCTTAACAGGGCAATAAAATATATTAAGAAACTATTGCAGTATTTCAGAAATAATAATGCCCTGAACTAAGCCAGCAGCAGGAAGAAAGTAAAGGTGTGGATCAATGACAAAGCCAATGTGATATTGCACTTAGAGATAGAGGAGAGGGGGAGACAAAGCTCTCCCTGGTGTTTCCAGTCTGAATGACTGGGAGGCTGATAAAACCAATGGCTGCCACAGAGAACGAAGGACATAGAACATAATTTCATCCACTCCCACACTCCCATACAGACAACTCTCAAATTATGCTTGTGGTCATATTGTCTCCTCAAAGCATAAATCTGAGATTGGTGGATAGGTGGTTAGAAAAATGAGGGATTAAAATTTGGGAATTCCTGATTAAGACAGGTGGACCACTGGGAAAGAGGAGCCAATGAAGGTGTGTGAGAAAGTGTTCAGAGAGGCAGGAGAAGTGGAAGGGCAGTGCAGTCACACAAATCAGGAGATGAGACTAGTCAAGGAGGGTGGCCAACAGCATGCAATACTGTGGAGGGGCTAAGGAAGCCAAAAACCAAGAAGAGGTCACTGGCAGATATCTTAGTTACCTAGTGCTGCCGTAACAGAGATACTGCAAGTCGGGATCTTTACAGAACAGAAATTTATTTTCTCACAGTGCTGGAGGTAAAAAGTCCAAATCAGAGTCCTGGCAATGTTGATTCCTTCTGTAGCTCTCTACTGGTTTCTAGTTGACCGTCAGCAATCCTTGGTTCCTTTGCTTGTAGACAGCTCCTCTGATGGCATCTGTTTCCCCCTTTGTGTGTGTCTATTTTGCTCTTTTTATTACTCAAAAGTGATTAGGTGTAGGACCCACCCTACACTGCTATGCGCTCATTAACATAACAAAAGGAAAACCATCTATCCAAACAGGATCACATGCACAGGTACGGGGCCAGGATTGTGAATACATACTTTTAGGGGACACAATTCAACCCATCACAGCAGAGCCGGGGCAGAGGATGGGAAAGCAGAAGTCAGGTTGTGAGGCACTGAGGAGCTAATAAGAGGCAAGGGAGTAAAAGGTAGGCTGCTTTTTTGTGAACTTTGAAAAGGAAGAAAAAGCCCCACATTCAGTAAACTTGATGCTTTGAGGGAGAAGAGAGGTCATTCTTGGCCTGTAGTCCTCACTCACCCCTTTGCTCCCGTGTCTTCCTCCTACTGGGCCTTGAGCCCATGCAGGTTCAGGAGTCTTTCTAAAACATTTGTCAGTCTGTAGTAACATCTTTCCACTGATGAAACATGTTTTATCTTCCTTCTGCATAAGCTCTGGTTGCCTTCCTCCAGAACAGAACTGAGCAGCTAAGTTAGCCTAAACCTCAACTCATTTTGACACAGTTTCACCAAATAAACCAAGAAAACATGTGGTTCAGGGTAGGTATCAGTATCAAGTAGCAGATACTCACTGAGTTTTTAGAACCCAGAGGGACGGGTTTGAGGTGTGAGGCAAATGATTGGTTTTCAGGCACTTTTTTTTTTTTTTTTAAAAGACATTTTACTTTTTAAGGGTAGTTTTAGGTTTACATGAAGTTCAGTGCTGTATTTTCTGTACAATGTATAATTTCTCATTGTGTTTTTGTTGTTGTTATTATGTGCCGTCGAGTTGACCCTGACTCATAGTGACCCCTCCTTGGGTTTCTGAGGCTATATCACTATGAAGTAGATTGTCCAACCTTCCTTCCAATGAGTGACTGGTGGGTTTGAACCACCAGTCTTCTGGTTAGCAGTCAAGTGCCTGAGCACTGTGCTACCAGAGCTCCTCACTGTATTTTTAGGGACATATTTTGCATTAGTGTGCACATTTGTTACAATTGATGAAACAATATTGATATATTATTTTCAACTACATTATTATTATTAAAGTCCATGGTTTTCATTAGGACTCCCCCTTTGTATTGTACAGTTCTATGGATTTTGACAAATACCTAATGTCATTTGCCATTATAGTAGCATCATGCAGAATAGCTTCATTGCCCTTAAAATGTCCTGTGCTTCACCTATCAACCCTCCCTCCATCCCTCTGAATTCTTGGCATCCATTGACTGAAAAGTCTATAAATTTGCCTTTTCCAGAAAGTTATATAGTTGTAATCATACTGTATGTAACTTTTCCAGACTGGCTTCTCTCACTAAGCAATAAAGATTTAAGTCCCTCTGTCTTTTCTAAGGAGCTCTGGTGGTGTAGTGCCTAAGGCATTTGACCGCTAACCAGAAGGCTGGAGGTTCAAACCTACCAGCCACTCCTCAGAAGAAATGTTCGGCAATCTACTTCCATAATGATACCGCCTTGGTAACCCAATGAGGTGTTGCTAAGAGTTGAATCCGACTTGATGACAGTGTGTATGGCTTTTTTTTTTTGGTTTGTCTTTTCTATAGCTTAATGGTTCCATTTCTTTTTACTGCTGAGTATGTATGCATGTTGTATGCATGTATCACAGTTTATCTATTTATCTATTGAAGAACATCTTTGGTACTCCCATCCAGACCTTCTCACAGTACTTTTACTCTGGACGCACATTTTGATCCTGGTATGCATCTCAAAGACAGTGGGGACTTGGAAGGGGACCAGCAACAAACCAGCAAAATTCTTCCCCATCTAGGTGTGTGAAGGTGGAGAGGGAACAGGTCCATCTACATTCCCACTTTATCTTAGAGAAAGTTGGTGAACAGAGCTGAAACCACTTGAGAATATAGAATTCTCAGATATCAAATTAGCAGGACATGCCCATTCCCTCTACACCCCTAGGTTGTACAACCCTTCCTAAGGTTACTGCCTATTTGCCACTATGGCTCTCCACAGATGAGTCTGAGGATATATTTACAAGCTTTACCTTGAGGATAATTATGTATCTAATTGCTGTAGTTACAAAGCCTCAAAATCCCTGAGGGATAGAAATGGCGTTTGCAACTAACTATAATAGTATTTACTCTAGATTGAGTTCTTACAGTGTGCCAAGAAAACTTTAAGCACTCTTTGTACATCATTTCATTTACTCCAGTCAAAAACCCATTGACAAGCTAAACAATTATGTATGTCTAAATAGAGAGTGTATCCAAGATCATATACAGGGTTGGCAGACACTGGGCCTCTCGAAGAGTATGAAGGGATGGACACTGGGAGGAGGTAACTATGGGGAGGAAGTGGGAGGGGAGCTGCTGCATTGTAAATTTTGGTCAATGACATGAGACAAAGTATATGTGAACTGCTGTATGAAAAGTGAATTTACTCTGTAAATCTTCACCCAAATCCTAAAAAAAAAAAAAAAAAAAAAACCATTGACAGTAAAAGAAATGAGTCTTAGGTTAAGCAACTTGTGCAAGATCAGAGAGCTAATATGTGACTATGATTAAACCCAGGTTTGTCTGACTCCAATGCCAATATAACACTCTTTAAAGAAGAAGAAGGAAGAAATGGCCACCTCACGACAATTTCACATAATTTGAATATATTTCAGCAATCCTTTTTTTTTTCTCAGAATCCAAAGGATGTCAAAAATATTTCTACAATTAAGAGATCAATCATGGGATATTAGAAGGGCTGTGCATGCACAGGGAGACAGCTGGGCGGGGAGCAGGAGTGCACGGGAGGGAAGGACACAGAGAAGAGGCAGAGGGAGGGGAGCTGTTGCATTGTGGGAAATTGCAGTCAATGTCATGAGACAAAGTGTATGTGAACTGCTGTATGAAAATGAATTTGCTCTGTAAACTTTCACCTAAATCACAATAAAAATTTTTAAAGATTTTCCACAATTACAAACAAACAAGAAAATAAATAAAATAAGAACAATAAATAAATACTAAACTATTACCAAGAAAGCAAACAACAAAAATAGGAACCTTTCTTTCAGGAATGGTGGTATCCTGCCTAGTGGCAGAGAATGATTTGACCTTTAGAGGTCATCTAAAATTCTCACTCATGACCTGATAGAGTTAAGCTCTTCCACAAAGAAAAGAACACAAATTGTCTCTTCCTGTTTTAGAATCATAGGTCTTGGACCTGTCAATTCAGTCAAATCTCTTGTGATATGAAATGGATGAAGCCCTGGAGGAAAGAGCTGGGCCAGAGGGCGCTCAGCAGTTGAGGCTGGGAGTCAGAAGTCAGGCGCTTCCGCAATATGAGGGGCAACCAATAAGACCCATATGCTTAACTTTACAGCCCCATCCTCCTAACTTTTTTTAAGTTTAAATAAACTGCTAGAAAGATTTCCTCACTGTGTGACCCCAAACAAGTTTCTGTAAAGGTAAGTTAGTATAAAAATAAATATAGCCAGGTCTTGTTAAAATGTATGAGACACTTGGAATTTGAGACTCCTGGCATTGCCCTGTGTTCTTCCTTTTTGAGCTGTGTCATGTGTACCTCCAAAAGAGTTGACCCCCTTGGCCTCAGTCTCACAAAGACACCTCCCTTATTTTGGACTGTAGCTCCACCCTGTTCCCTTAGCAATCACCCTGGGCCCAGGTGCTTTCTTAAACACCACAAAGGGTTCCCAGAATTCCTTACTATTTTGAACTGGGGCACCTTGACAGAAAGGTAGGCTAGGAAGTAGATTGTTTCTTCTGCTTGGAAATGTGGATTGGTGATTCCTTCTGCTCTAACCCACATGGGGTCGCATGAGTCAGAATCAAAGTGAGGACAACTGGTACTGGAAGGTTTTCCTAAGGTCATTTATGAAACTTTAGTGCTGCTAAGATCATTTGCCAAAACCACATGGAGACAAATTCTTAAGTAACTACTCAAATTTTCTTTGCCTAGGGAAGGAGCAGGTGAATCCTTGCTCCCGAGGGGTTTAATTTTACTCTCTGGAAAAATAAAAATCTGTGTCATCTGCTGATGCTCCAGTAACAGGGGATGACCCCTTGGAGGGTAGCTGTCTGGGCATGCGCAGAATTCAGTCTCTGAAGACCGGCCTTTGCAAATAAAAGAGTAGCTTTATTTACAAAATGCTAGGTAAGGAGCCAGGGAGCTTCAGTGCTGTAGTGAATAAGACATTTGGCTGCTAACCAGAAGGTCAGTAGTTCAAACCCACCTGCTGCTCTGTGGGAGGATGATGAGGCAATCTATTTCCAGCCTTGGAAGCCCTATGGGGGTTGCTGTAAGTAGGGATGGACACAATAGCAGTGGAAGGTAAGGAGCCAGGGGGAATCTACCTCAGATCTGACTCCCTGAAGCAAGTGTGAGTTACAGCTTTATAGGGTTTGAACAGGGAAGTTATATATATTCATTGAAATTCTGGGAGATCTACTGCATAGGGAATTTTTTGGGTGGTGCAAGTGTCTATGCAGCAGTCATACATTGCATGTTCTAAAAATGGTGAACTTGGCATGACTGGTGGGGGGAATTTCCAGGGGACTCATCACTAGTCCATCTCAGGACAAGACTAGAATCTTCTGCGCATGTTCCATGGGCCAAATCTGGTAGGAACAAGTGTACACTTGTCTCCTGCTTTCCAACTGCTGGTTTCTGAAAAACAACTTAAAGAAAATTTCAGTTGCAGCGAAAAGTTACAATTGCAAGAGCTGTGGGGGGCATGGGCCATAGCACAGGATCTGCCCTTCAGGAGCTGTGGGAGCATGGGCTGGGTTACACTCCCACTGAGCTGTTTTCAGGCCTCAAGCTGAACATCCTCAGACAACTGCTCATCCTGGACTCCTTTCTTATGGCATCTCTATGGCAACCTAGGTACCAGCAGGAGACCCAGATCCAAAGTACGGCCCTGCTTACCAGGCCTAACAAAGAGTACTATGCAATCCACACACAGAAAGCATTGTTTTGCAGAGGATTTTTTTTAAAGAGAGTTCTGAGGTATGAAAATATGTTTAGTTGACCACGAAGTAGCTTTAAAAATCACATGCTTCTCACACAATTCTAGGTAAATGTTTAATAAATTTGTTTCTTATTATATTTTTATGTCAAATGTTCATGTTTTAAATTTAGCAATTGAAGGTTCAGAAATTTACATTTCATTTTGTTCAGGCAAAAAAGTCACAATGCTGTATCTCTGAATTAACTGCCTTCTAAACTACATTATCCACCATTCGTCTATTAGTTTGCTGTTGTAGTGAGTGGCTTGCATGTTGTTATGATGCTGGAAGCTATGCCCTCAGTATTTCAAATACCAGCAGAGTCAACCATGATGGACAGGTTTCAGAGGAGCTTCCAGACTAAGGCAGACTAGGAAGAAAGTCCTGGCAATGTATTTCCAAAAATTAACCACTAAGAATTCTATAGGAGCTCTGGTAGCATAGTGCCTAAGGCACTTGACTGCTAACCAGAAGACTGGTGGTTCAAACCCACCAGCCATTCCTCAGATGGAAGATTGGGCAATCTACTTCCATAGTGATACTGCCTCGGAAACCCAAGGAGAGGTCACTATGAGTCGGGTACGACTCGATGGCACAACGACAACAACAACAAGAATCCTATGGATCACAACAGATATCTTCTAATTTAGTGCTGGAAGATGAGCCTCTTAGGTTGGAAGGAATTCAAAATACACAGAGGCCACAACAACCACAGACTCGAAAATACCAATGATCATGCAGATGGCACAGTAGCGTGCCACATTTGTTCATTAGGGGTCATTGGGCATGGGTTGCCGTAAGTTAGCAACTAACAACAACACACCATAATAATTTTCTTGTCAATCCTTATCCTTGTTGGTTTAATTGGGAAAAGAACAGGAGAACTGAAATCTAGGGTTGATGCCAAGCTTGGTTAAGTTCTTAAATAAATATAAAGCCCCAACTTTTATACTGTAGTGGTCTTTTAAGCAAAGACATTGTGGTAGTTAAAGTCGTGTGTCAACTTGACTGGGCCTGGTTTTGAGTGGCTGAGCAGCTGCATGTAGTTATTCCCCATGATGAGACTAGTAATCGATTCCATGGTGGAATCTGCTATGAGTAGCTGAGTAACTGCCTTAGGGATGTGGTCTGCTTTCGGTATATAAGAAGATGCTTTGAGAAAGGTCTCGAAGTTTTTGGCACCCTTGGATCCTGCTTGTAGCTAAGTCTTCATTTAGCAGCCTGCCATGTTGACTGCTGATCTTGGGACTGTTTCTGGACTTGAACTAGTGGTCTGCCACGTTGCTTAATAATCTTGGGACTGTGGCATTTTACTTGACAATGTTCAGTTTGTCGGCGTCAACAGCTAGCAGCTGCCTGGGTTAAGAGAAGCCTCTAGCTCCAGTGGACCAGGAGCAAGAGGCAGAGCTGAAGCCCAAGGTTGAGGGGCCTTCTCAGCCCCTAGAGCTGGCATTTTGAACTCAGACTTCTAGCCTCCTAAACTGTAAGAAAATAAATCCTTATTTGTTAAAGTCACCCATTTGCAGTATTTTCTGTTGGAACAGCACTAGAGGATCAAAACAGGCATCATTGCCCAGAAAAAAAACTCATATGTGATTTGAGAATATAACAGCTCAGGTAAAATACTCAGGGAAGAATATCAGGCCATATGAAAATAAGCTCTATATTCTCTGGGCCAGACACCACTTCCAGGAGATGAAAACAGCTTTTGATTAAATTCTTAGGACCTTGAACAAATGTGTTCAAATAATTCTGCCATCTTCCAGAATTAAAATGTTCTAGCCAACTGGCTGTTCTGAGTGTTGTCTTTAGTGAACCAGAGAGATTCTTTTTTATTTTCTGGCTGTCTTTCAGCCACCTGGCTTTCACTAACATATTCAGTACTTTTTATAATTTGTGAAACTACACATGCCTAGACTTCAAATCATTCTTCTGAGTCCAGTTTGCTAAATCTTGAGCCAACATTTGATTGGTTATCATTGTTGCTGCTAGCTTTAGAAATTATTTCCCAACAATTTAAACACCCAAGTTGGGGTTTCTGAACTTACTTTAGTGATTACTACATGGTTCCTTCCACCAAGAACCCATTCAGAGAGGTAGAATCATTGAACCTTAGATTCATTTGCTCCCAATACAAGAGGTCTGGTAGCATAGTGCCTAAGGCACTTGACTGCTAACCAGAAGGCTGGCAGTTCAAACCCACCAGCCACTCCTCAGAAGGAAGGTTGGGTAATCTACTTCCGTAGTGATATTGCCTTGGAAACCCAACAACAACATGTTGTTACATGTCATTGAGTTGGTTCTGACTCATAGTGACCCTATGTGCAAGAGAATGAAACACTGCCCAGTCCTGAAACACTGCCCAGTCCTGTGCCATTCTCACAATCATTACTATGCTTGAGCCCATTGTTTCAGCCACTGTGGCAATTCATCTCATTGAGGGTCTTCCTCTTTTTCACTGACCCTCTACTTTACCAGTACTCTGCTATGAGTCGGGTCTGACTAAACAGCACATAACAACAACAACACACTTGAAAAACATACCTGTTCATAGAGCCCCAAACTCAGCTCTTTGACATATAGACCTCCCCATCTCAGCTCTCAAAACTGAACCACGTGTGCCCAGGATGAAGCAGAGGAACATTCTTACTTCTGGAGGAGGTCAAGGTCAACCTGAGTATGGAGGAGGGGAGAGAGACAAGGGACCAGGTATCCAGATGGTGGATTCAGGCTTAGAGATCCCCTTATTAATAGTCTCTTTCTCTTTCTACTTGATACATGGCAGGTGATCAGATGCTACTCATTAAATGAATAACTGACCCTCTCTTTCACATCCAGTTCCTGAATGTCTCTTGGGTCACATTTTGTTGTTCTTATTACATGTTGTTGAGTTGGTTCCAACTCATAGTGACCCTATGTGCAAGAGAATGAAACACTCCCCAGTCCTGTGCCATTCTCACAATTGTTACTACGCTTGAGCCCATTGATGCAGCCACTGTGGCAATTCATCTCATTGAGGGTCTTCCTCTTTTTTACTGACCCTCTACTTTACCAGTACTCTTCACCTACACCACAACTCAAAAGCATCAACTCTTCTATGGTCTTCCTTATTCATTGCCCAGCTCTCACATGTATATGAGGTGACTGAAAATACCATGGCTTGGATTAGGCACACCTTAGTCGTCTGTCCTGGAGGAAGTGCAGCTGGAATGCTTCGTCTGACCTACTTTGGTCATGTTGTCAGAAGGGACAATTCCCTGGAGAAGGATATCATGTTTGTTAAAGTGAAGGGTCAGAGAAACCGGGAAAGACCCTCAACAAGATGGATTGGCACAGTGGCTTGATGGGCTCAGGTATAGCAAGGATTGTGAGGCTGGCACAGGACTGGGGGGTGTTTCGTTCTGCTGTTCGTAGGGTCACTATGAGTCAGAGCTAACTCGACAGCACCTAACAACAACAACAACTACTACTTTACCAAGCATGATATCCTTCTCTAGGGACTGGTCCCTCCTGAAAACATGTTCAAAGTACATGAAATGAAGTCTTACATCCTTGTTTCTGAGGAATATTCTGGCTGTATTTTTTTCAAAACAGATTTGTTTGTTCTTCTGGCAGTCCATGGTATTCTCAGTATTTTTCGTCAACACCGTAATTCAAAGGGGCCAATTCTTCTTAAGTACTCCTTATTCGTTATCCAATTTTCATATACATAGGAGGTGACTGAAAATACTGTAGCTTGGGCCAGGCACACCTTAGTTCTCAAAGTGACATCTTTGCTTTTTAACAGTGTAAAGAGATCTTTTGCAACAGATTTTCCCAGTACAATACTTTGTCTGATTCTTGACTGCTGCGTCCCATAAGCATTGATTGTGGATCCAAGTGAAATTAAATCCTCGACAGCTTCAAACTTTTCTCCATTTATCATGATGTTGCTCTTTGGTCTAGTTGTGAGGACTTTGTTTTCTTTTTGCTGAGGTATAATCCATACTGAAGGCTATGGTCTTTGATCTTAATCAATAAGAGCTTCAAGTCTTCTTCATTTTCAGCAAGCAAGATTGTGTCATCTGCATATCGCAGGTTGTTAAGGAGTCTTCCTCCAATCCTGATGCCACAATCTTTTTCATATAGTCCAGCTTCTTAGATTATTTACTCAGTATACAGAATGAATAAGTATGGTGAAAAGATATAACCCTGACACACACTTTTTCTTATTTTAAAGCAAGCTGTATCCCCTTGCTCTGTTCAAACAACTGCCTCTTGGTCTCTGCACAGTTTCCACATGAGCAAAATTAAGTGTTATGGAATTCCTGTTCTTCACAATGTTATCCATAATTTGTTAGGCTGTACTCAGTTGGATGCCTATACATAGTCAATAAAATACAGATAAACATCTTTCTGGTATTCTTTGCTTTCAGCCAAGATCGAGCTGACATCAGCAATTATACTCCTCATTACATATCATCTGCTAAATTGGGCTTGAATTACTGGCAGTTCCCTGTCAATGTGTTGCTGTAACAATTTCTGAATTATCTTCAGCAAAACTTTACTTGTGAGTGATATTGACGATGTTGTTCCATAATTTCCACATTCAATTGGATCACTTTCTTTGGAATGGTCCTAAGTATGAATTGCTTCCCGTTGGTTGACCAGGTAGCTATATTCCAAATTTCTTGGTATAGATGTGTGAGTCTTTCCAGTGTTACATCCATTTGCTATAACATTTTAATCAGTACTCCATCAGTTCCTAGAGTCTTGATTTTCACTAATACTTTCAGTGCAGCTTGGACTTCTTCTAAGGTCCTTGATCATATGCTACCTCCAGAAATGACTGAATGTTGATCAATTCTTTTGGGTACTGTGACTCTATATATTCCTTCCATCTTCTTTTGAGGCTTCCTGTGTTGTTCAATATTTTGTCCATAGAATCCTTCAATATTTCAACACAAGGCTTGAATTTTATCTTCAGTTCCTTCAATGTGAGAAATGCTGAGCACGTTTTTTTACTCCAGGTCTTTGCACATTTCATTATAATTGTTTACTTTGTCTTCTTGAGCCACTTTTTGAAATCTCTGTTCAGCTTTATTACTTTGTCCTTTCTTCCAATTGCTTTAGCTACTCTCCACTCAAGAGAACATTTCAGTGTCTCTACTGACATCCATCTTAGTCTCTTCTTTTTTTTTGTCTTTTTAATGATCTTTTTTTTCCGCATGTCCTTGATATCCCACAACTTGTCTGGTCTTTGGTCATTAGTGTTCATTACATCAAATCTGTTCTTAAGGTAGTCTCGAAATTCAGGCAGGATATACTCAAAGTCATATTTTGGTTCTTGTGGAATTGTTTTAATTTTCTTCAACTTCAACTTGCATGTGAGCAATTCATGGTCTGTTCTGACTGATGATATTGAGCTTCTCCATCATCTCTGTCTCAGATCTCTAGTGCTGCTATAACAGAAATACCACAAGTGGATGCCTTTGAAAAATAGCAATTTATTCTCTTACAGTTTCAGAGTCTGAAAGTTCAAATTCAGAGTGCCAGCTCTAGGGGCTGGATAGAGGCCCCTTGACTTTGAGCTTCAGCTTTGCCTCTTGTTCCAGGCCCACTGGGCAAGCTGGAGGCTTCTTCTGACTCACACAGCTACTGGCTGTTGAGGCTGAAGAATCCAAGATTTGTAGGTAAATGGTAGTTTGTTGGCTCCCAGGCCATGCAGGCAGGCTCAAGATTGGCAGGTGACATCCTAGGCCACAAGTTCAAGTCCAGGAACTACAGATGAAGACTCTATCAAATGCAGGATCCTTTCTGGAAGCAGGCCATACCCTGAAGGCAACTCTCCTTCATTTGATTAACTGTTCACTGCAGATTCCACCATGGAGATGATTATACTGTGTCTAATCTTATCACGGGGAATAACTATATCCAACTGCCAAGCCACTCAAAATCAGGGCCCAGCCAAGTTGACACATAAGCTTAATTACCACAGACTCTTTCCACAGATGTAGTCTATTTGATTCCTGTGTATTGCATCTGGTAAGGGCCACATGAATAGTTGTCATTTATGTTGTTGAAAAAAGGTATTTCCAATGAATAAGTTATTGGTCTTGCAAAATTCTATCATGCAATCTCTGATGTCGTTTGTATCATCAAGGCCATATTTTTCAACTACTAGTCCTTCTTTGTTTCCAACTTTCATATTCCTATCACTAGTATTTATCACTGCATCTTGATTTCATGTTTGGTCAATTCGGGACTGCAGAAGTTGGTAAAAATCTTCAATTTATTCATCTTTGGCATTAGTGGTTGGCACATAAATGTGAATAATAGTTTATTAACTACTCTTCATTGTTGTAGGAGCTCTGGTAGCTTAGTGTCTAAGGCATTTGACTGCTAACCAGAAGCTGGCAGTTCAA
>NW_006921630.1:12163967-12167878 GCF_000298275.1 Orycteropus afer afer
CACTAAGTCTTCTGCAGTCTTCCTTATTCATTGTCTGGCTCTCACAGGCATATGAAGATATTGAAAATACCATGGCTTGGGTAAGGTGTGCCTTAGTCTTCAAAGTGACATCTTTGCTCTTAAACACTTTAAAGAGGTCCTTTGCAGCAGATCTGCCCAGTAAAATACAACGTTTGATTTCTTGACTCCTGCTTCCATGGGTATTGATTGTGGATCCAAGTGAAATGAAATCCCTGGTAACCTCAATTGTTTCTCCATTTATTATGATGCTGCTTATCAGTCCATTTGTAAGGATTTTAGTTTTCTTTATGTTGAAATGTAATCCATACTGAAGGCTGTAGTCTTTGATCTTCATCAGTAAGTGCTTCAAGTCATCTTCATTTTCAGCAAGCAAGGTTATGTCATCTCCATGTCACAGGTTGTTAAAGAGTCTTCCTCCAATCCTGAAGCTGCCATCTTCTTCATATAATTGGCTTCTCACATTATTTGGTCAGATACAGATTGAATAAGTATGGTGAAACCTTTTCTGATTTTAAACCATGCAGTATCCCTTTGTTCTGTTCGAATGACCATCTCTTGGTCTATGTAAAGGTTCCTCATGAGCACAATGAAATGTTCTGGAATTTGCATTCTTCTTAATGTTATCTAGAACTTGTTATGATCCACACAGTCAAATGCCTTTGCATCATCAATAAAACACAGGTAAGCAACTTTTTGATATTCTTTGCTTTCAGCCAAGATCCATCTGACATCAATAATGATATCCCTCATTCCACGTCCTCTTCTGAATCCAGCTTGAATTTCTGGAAGTTCCCTGTCAATGACCACTGCAACCCTTTTTGAATTATCTTCAGCAATATTTTACTTGTGTGATATTAATGATGTTATTCAATAATTTCTGTATCCTGTTGGATGACTTTTCTTTGGAATTGTCACAAGTATGGATCTCTTCCAGTCGGTTGGCTGTCTTCCAAATTTCTTGGCATAAACAAGGGTGTTCCTCTAGCAGTGCATCTGTTTCCTAAAACATCTCAATGGAAATTCCATCAATTCCCAGAGCCTTGCTTTTTGCCAATTCCTTCAGTGCAACTTGGACTTCTTTCTTCAATACCATTGGTTCTTGATCATATGCTACCTTCTGAAATGATTGAATGTTGACCGATTCTTTTTGGTACAATGACTATGTATATTCTTTTCATCCTCTTTTGATACTTACTGCGTCATTCAATATTTTGCCCATAGAATCTTTCAATATTGAAACTCAAAGCTTGAATTTTTTCTTCAGTTCTTTCAGCTTGAGAAATGCTGAGCTTGTTCTTCCCTTTTGGTTTTCTAACTCCAGGTCTTTGCACATTTCATTATAATAATTGACTATGTCTTCTCAAGCTGCTCTTTAAAATCTTCTGTTCAGCTCTTTTATCTTGTCATTTCTTTCATTTGCTTTAGCTACTCTCCACTTAACAGCAAGTTTCAGAGTCTCTTCTGACATCCATTTTGGTCTTTTCTTCTTTCTTATCTTTTTAATGACTTTTTGCTTTCTTCATGTATGATGTTCTTGATGTCATCCCACAACTTATCTGGCCTTTGGTCACTGGTGTTCAATGCATTGAATCTATTCTTCAGATGGTCTCTAAATTCAAGTGGGATATCCTAAAGGTCATATTTTGGCTCTCAAGGACTTAATTTTCTTCAGCTTCAACATAAATTTACATATGAGCAATTGATGATCTGATTCATAGTTGGCCCCTGGCCTTGTTCTAACTGATGATATTGAGCTTTTCTGTCCTCTTTTTCCACAGATGTAGTCAATTTGATATCTGTGTATTCCATCTGGTGAGGTCTACATGTATAGTTGCCATTTATGTTATTTAAGTATTTGCAATGAATAAATCATCGGTCTTGCAAAATTCTATTATGTAATCTCAGGCATCATTTCTATCATCAAGGACATATTTTCCAGCTACAGGTGCTTTTTGTTTGTTTCCAACTTTTGCATTCTAATCACCAATAATTATCAATACATCTTGATCGCATGTTTGGTTAATTTCAGACTGCAGAAGTTGGTAAAAATCTTCAATTTCTTCATCTTTGTCTTTAGTGGCTGGTGCATAAATTTGAATAATATTCATATTAATTGGTCTTCCTTGTAGGTGTATGGATATTATCCTATCACTGACAGAGTTGAATTTCAAGACAGATCTTGAAATACTCTTTTTGATGATAAATTTGATGCCATTCCTCTTTAATTTGTAATTGCTAACATAATAGACTACAGGATTGTCTGATTCAAAATGGCCAATATTAGTCCTTTTTAGTTCATTAATGCCTAGGATATCAATATTTATGCATTCCATTTCATTTTTAACAACTTCCAATTTTCCTAGATTCATACTTCCTACATTCCATGTTCTGATTATTAATGGTTGTTTGCAGCTGTTTCTTCTAATTTTGAGTCATACCACATCAGCAAATGAAAGTCCAGAAAGCTTTACTCCATTGACATCATTAAAGTCAATTCTCCTTTGAGGAGGCAGCTTTTCCCCAGTTGTATTTTGAGTGCCTTTCAACCTGAGGGGCTCATCTTTCAGCACTACCCATAAGGTTTTCAATTGTCATTTTAATTTTTTTCCCAGAAGTGGACTTGGCCATGTCCTTCTTCCTAATCTGTCTTAGTCTGGAAGCTGTGCTTAACCCTATCCACTATGGGTGACCCAGTTGGTATTTGAAATACCGGTGGCATAGCTTTAAGCATCACAGCAACATGTAAGCCACCAGAGTATGACAAACTGACAAAGGAGTGTGGGAGTCTTCCTTGTAGATATATGGATATTATCCTATCACTCAGGGTTGTACTTTGGGCTAGATCTTGAAATGTTCTTTTTGACAATGAATGTGACACCCTTCCTCTTCAATTTGTTATTCCTGGCATAGTAGACCGTATGTTTGTCCAGTTTAAAATGGCCAATATCAGTCCATTTCAGCTCACTAATGACTAGGATATTTATCTTCAAGCATTGCATTTCATTTTTGACAACTTCCAATTTTCCTAAATTCATACTTCATACATTTCACATTCCAATTTTTAATGTTTGCAGCTGTTTCTTCTCATTTTGAGTCATACCACATCAGCACATGAAGGTCTCAAAAGCTTTATCCCGCCCAGGTTATAAAGGCTGACTCTATTTTAAGGAGGCAGTTCTTCCCCAGTTGTATTTTGAGTGCCTTCCAGACTGTGGGGCTCATTTCTAGCACTATCTCAGACATTGTTTCCTTGCTGTCCATAAGGTTTTCACTGGCCATTTTTTCAGAAATAGATCACCAGGTCCTTCTTCCTAGGCTGTCTTAGTCGGGAAGCTCTGCTGAAACCTGTCCCACATGGGTGATCCTGCTGGCATTTGGAGTAATGGTGGCATAGCTTCCAGCGTCACAGCAACTTGTAAACCCCACAATACTACAAACTGACAGATGATAGACAAGTGGGTCACATTTAGGGATGAGAAAGTGAAAAAGGCTGTGAAATGAGTCTGGCTCGCATGTGGTTCTTTTTCTGATTTAGTTTGATTTGCCTGGTCATAGAAGCCTGGGAAAGTATCTTTTTGGGCAAAGGTAGAAAGGAACTCTGTTGTTGTTGTTATGTGCCATCGAGTCGGATGCGACTCATAGCGACCCCTCCTTGGGTTTCTGAGGCAGTATCACTACAGAGGTAGGTTGCCCCATCTTCCTTCCGAGGAGTGGCTGGTGGGTTTGAACTGCCAGCCTTCTGGTTAGCAGTCAAGTGCTTTAGGCACTATGGTACCAGAGCTCCCAAAGGGAACTCCAGTGTCTTCTATTCTTGCACTCTGTCTGACTGACGCTCTAGATGCAAATGCCTAGAGGGCAAGAGCAGAACTATGCCTTTTTTTTTTTTTTTT
>NW_006921630.1:12168871-12212584 GCF_000298275.1 Orycteropus afer afer
CCCTGGAGAGAACAATCATGGGAGAAGGAAGGGCTGCTTATGCACAGGGAGGTAACTCAGGGGGCAGGACAGTATGGAGGGATGGTCACTGGGAAGAGGTAACTGTGGGGAGGAAGTGGGAGGGGAGCTGTTGCATTGTGGTAAACTGTGGTCAATGACATGAGACCAAGTATATATGAACTGCTGTATGGAAAGTGAATTTGCTCTGTAAATCTTCACCCAAATCACAATAAATAATAATAATAATAATAAAAAAGTTGTGCCTTTGACTTTTAGGTAAATGGTGATCATTTGGTGGGTACCAAACCAAAAACCAAACTCACTGCCATCAAGTCGATTCGACTCATAGAGACTCCTCCCTGGGTTTCTGAGGCAGCATCTCTACGGAAGTAGGTTGCCCAGTCTTCCTTCCCAGGAGCAGCTGGTGGGTTCGAACCTCCAGCCTTCTGGTTAGCAGTCAAATGCCTTAAGCATTAGGCCAGCAGGGCTCCCATCTTGTGGGTGGAGGGCTGGAAAGCACCTGATTATCAGTTGATCTCAGTAAAAGGGAGAGGTCAGGGTTCAATCGATCATGTTAAGATTAGATCTTCTATTCTTCTTCTGCTTTCTTTCTTTGTTTCATTGTAACTAGCAGCTTCAAGGCATCTTTTTTTCTTCTAGAATCAAAATTGTCTCCCCACACATATATAGAACAACTGCTCAGAATAAGCTGTATGTTGCAGTTTCTCAAGCTCTCCTACTCTGAAATCCCCAAACTTTTCTCAGTGTCCTACTCTCTCTGGGTGAAGATGAGATTCTCTCCTTTTATCTTCTCAGTGGTAGAAAGTGTGGGAGCAGGTCTGTGGTGTTGGGGGTTGGTAGAGAGTGGTGAAGACTGCCCCAGCAAACATTCTTTCTGTTTCTCTCAGTTTTACATAAGGACCATGGCTTTGCGTATGTGTGTGTGTGTGTGTGTATTTTAGGTGACTGTTTGCATAGCAAATCAGAGTCTCTTTTAACAATTTTTATACAAATCATTCCACACCATTGGTTACAGTTTTTGCATTCTATCAGCATTCTTGTTATTTCTGTACTGTTTGTTTTGCATTGACCTAGGTTCGTTCCCTCTTAACCTTCTTAGGGTTGCTTTTGGGTAAATGTTAATCATTTGGTTTCATATAGTTCATTGTTCAAGGCAGCACATTATTCACAGGTGCTACTATTTATTTTAGGAGCTCTGGTAGCATGGTGTCTAAGGCACTTGATTGCTAACCAGAAGGCAGACTTTTCAAACCCACCAGCCACTCCTTGGAAGGATGGGGCAATCTAATTCCATAGTGATACTGCCTCGGAAACCCAAGGAGGGGTCGCTATGAGTCGGTCCGACTCCATGGGAAACAAAAACAACAACACTATTTATTTTACAAGCCCATCCATTATTTGTCTGAAAGGTGACCTGCAGGAAGACCTTCAATTCCGCATTGAAAGGTTATCTTAGGGCAATAGTGGTGGGGCTTCTAGTGCTTATTGGTCCAATAGGTCTGGCCTTTTTTTTTTTAGGAATTTGAGTTTTGTTCTACATTCTTCTTCCATTCTATCCAAGACCTTCTATTTTGCTGGTCAGAACTGTCAGCAGTGGTAGTTGTACATCACTTGGTGCTTCTGGTCTCAAAAAAGGCTGTGGTTCATGTAGGCTATTTGTTGCTGTTGTTGTTATGTGCCGTCCGTCTAGTCGGACCGACTCATAGCAACCTCTCCTTGGGTTTCTAAAGCAGTATCACTATGGAAGTAGATGATTGCCCCATCTTCCTTCCGAGGAGTGGGTGGTCCTGTAAATTAGCTGCTTCTTCAGACCTTTGATTTTCTTCATGCTGCTTTGTTCCATGTGAGTAGAGACCAATAGTTGTAGTTGAGATGGCTGCTCGTGAGCTTTTAAGACTCCGGACGTTACTCTCCCGACTAGAATGCCTTTGTGAACTATGTTATGGCAGTTAACTAAGTTGTCTCCCAAGACTATTTTGCCCTATAAATCAATCCCATAAGTTGTATGGATATGTCTAGTGAATAACAAACCCCAAACCCACTGTCATTGAATTGATTTTGACTCATAGCAACCTTAGAGGACAGAACAGAACTCCACTACAGAGTTTCCAAGGCTGTAAATCTTTACGGAAGCAGATTGTCCCATCTTTCTCCCATGGGGCAACAAGGGTTCAAACTGCCAACCTTTTGGTTAGCAGCCCAATGCTTTAACCACAGTGCCACTAAGGGTCCTTTAAGTACGAGCACCCCAAATTAACTTAGGATGCCAGAATAAGATGGTAGCTGTGCTAAGATCTGAGGCTAAAACTCTGTTTTTGAATCAAAAGTAGCCTCTACTTCAGTGTGTCATTCCTGTAACTCTCCACTGTACCCTGACAAAATTGCTTGGTAAACAATTCCAGAAAACAACGTAATTTTGTTTGCATACAGGTTTTGTTTGCTGCCTATGAAACCATTACCAAAAGAATTCTCGGAACAAATGCTTATTCAAAACAAACTTTAGAATTATGAACGTCCTTTTTTACAGTCACACAGGGAGGGTCTCATGATTGTTTTGAGGCCAGATACACCCAATTTAATGATTATTTTGTAACTTTAAAAAACAACTTCAGAAATATATCTACCAATCAGATTTACCATCACCCAATTTAGAAACTATTACCTAAATGTCAACAAATCAGTGAATTTTTATTGAATTTCCTTATATTTTCATATATATATATATATATATCTGGTGGCATAGTGCTTAAGACATTTGACTGCTAACCAGAAGGTTCACGGTTCAAACCCACCAGCCACTCTGTGGAAGGAAGACTGGGCAATCTACTTCCATAAAGATTTACTGCCTCAGAAACCCAAAGGGGGGTTGCTATGAGTCAGAATCAACTCAATGACAATGAGTTTGGTTTGTTTTTGTTTTTTTTTTACATAAACTCTTTGAACTGTCTCCTCCTTGGATCACTTACTTCAGAATCCTCTGGCCTTTGTGATTCTCAATTTGCAAATTGCTGTTTTCCTCAGTAAAAGCTCTTTAAATTTCAACCAGACTCTTGTCATTTTTGTTCTATGACACTAGGAAACCTCTGTAATTGTCCCCCTTTGTTGTTCGTTGTATATATGTATACATATACACATGCCTACAGATATCCCTATACATGCACACATGTTTACTAGCATATGTCTTTCTGTACACATATATACATCCATATCTGCAAAAAGGGTGTAGAAGTGGCATCATCCCACCTCTTCTAACTTCACAAGGAGAAAGGAAGATCCAGAACAAGGTCAACAGCCCAGGGACTGATTCTTTATGAGGAGGAGGTAGACACGCAGCCATCCTCCAACTGTCGCATGGCATTTTCTACTTCTCTGCTGGGTTTGATAAGTCATTGCACTGGCTATGCAGGACTCACACACAATACTCACAATTATGGGGTTTATTAGGGAAGTAACAGATTACAACTCAGGGTATAGTTCTTCAATCGGGGCAGCTTCTTCTAGCTGTGCCACAGACACACTTCTCTTTGGCCTTGGCCTCTGTCCTGCTCAGGCCAGTGCTACAAAGCCCTTTTAGCTTTGCCCATAGGCACCCAAAGAGGCACCCCATTCCATCAGCAAGCCTCCTGCCAAAAGGCACTCAGCTTTCTCACTGTGGGCCAGAAAGCCCCCCGCTCCGGACCATGCTGGTTTCTTGGTTCCGCTGCCTCTGCTGCTTCTTGTCTCTCTGCCGTCTCTGCTCTCTCTTTGTCAAGGGTTACAGCTCTCTCTCTGTCCTGGGTTAAGGAGGCTCAGTGCAGGTCCAAGGATGTTCTCCACTCTTGGCTGCCCTTTTTTGATGAGTGAGATCCTCCTTTCCACCTCTGGGATGGCTCATTTTAAGCCTAGTGTGATGGCTAGACTGACCCATCCCTATGTTAGGGTTCCATACACCTTATTTCCATGGTCTCACCCTGATGAGGGTGCCATGTACCTTAATTTACATTATCAACAAGCTATCCAATCCCCCAGGAGCTCTGGTAGTATAGTGCCTAAGGCATTTGACTGCTAACCAGAAGGCTGGTGGTTCAAACCGACCAGCCACTCCTCGGAAGGAAGGTTGAGCAATCTACTTCCGTAGTGATACCGCCTCGGAAACCCAAGGAGGGGTCGCTATGAGTCGGGTGCAACTCGACAGCACACAACAACAACAACATCCAATCCCCTTGGTGGGCCACCAGCATCTTACATTTGCATAGACCCACCCAGTCATTTTGGTGGGATTCACAAAGATCATGATTAGAAGAGCCATATTAAGTAATTCACTGCACTGTATATTTATCTATATAACTGCACACATTTGTGATTTTTTTTTACTGTTGTTGCAAAATTGTATATGTTATAGCACTTACTGAAATTATCACTTTTTCTTGTGTACTTTTTTAGTGTCTTTATTTATGTTCAGGACCAGTTATAAGAGTTTGCTGCCTTTGCGACAATTCTTCTTTGATGCAAATGAAGGTGTCCAGTTTCTCCATTGGAAAGGGGAAAGAAAAAAAAAACCCAAACTCACTGCTGTGGAGTCAATTCCAACTCATAGCAACCCCTCCTTGGGTTTCCGAGGCGGTGTATCTATGGAAGTAGATTGCCCAGTCTTCCTCCCAAAGTGTGGCTGGTGGGTTTGAACCACCAGCTTTCTGGTTAACAGTCAAATGCCTTAAGCACTGTGTCACCAGAGCTGCTGGAATGGGGAGAGGTGGTAAGATAACAGGGAGGGCTGGAGGAGAGCATTCAATACTTCACAATGTTCCATCACCATATTTTGTTACTGTGGAGCCACTCCTCTGTCTTCTATTATTCGCTCCCTCATAGAATATCAACCATGGGTACACCGTTGTTGGGCAAAGCGTTCAGGATCAACACTAGTGGATCAGTTGGGCAGAAGTTCCCCAGGTCCTCTGTTCTCTGAGCATCCTCAAGAGAAGTGTGCTTTGTCCCAGGCAGATGGGATGCCCTGTGGATGTCCTTTCTTTATTGCTCTTACTTTTCCTTCCCCTTCCCCATTCCCTTCCTCCTTTTCCTTTTTCTTTTCTGTTCTTCCTTCCCTCCCTCCTTCTCTCTTTTTTCTTTTCCTACCTCCTTCCGTCCTTTTGTCCTTCTTTCAAAGTATATATTTGAAAAATATACTTATATATTTTTCAAAGTATATTAATAGTAAAATGCGCATATCAAGTATGCAGCTCAGTGAATTAATGATGCCCACTGATTAAGTTCTCAGCTGCTAACCAATAGTCAGCGGTTTGAACCCACGAGCCATTCTGCTGGAGAAAGATGTGACAGTCCGCTTCCATAAAAGATTTACAGCTTTGGAAACCATTTGGGGCAGTTCTACTTTGTCCTATAGGGTCACCATGAGTCAAAATTGGCTCAGTAGCAATGGTTTTTTTGTGTGTTTTTTTATACATCCATTTAATTACCACCGGACCTCTCTCTTTTATGGCAGATCATGAATGTAGTCTTATAAGCAGAGCAAATAAAGCCTGAATTTGGGCACAAAATAGTCTGAGTTTTTATAATCCAGCTGCTTATGTAGGAGTGACTGGCTTTTGAATTCCTCCGCTCTACTCACTGCAACTCAGATTGCTGTGTTAGGAAGGGCCAGGCATGAAACGCCCTGTGGGAATCACTGCTCCTGCTCAGGAAATTGATTGCCCAGTCTGCCCTCCTCAGTGCCATGAGCGTCCTGCCCCAGACGGGGACCTGTCTCTTGCAGTGTCATCCTGCTCGTGCTGTGGGCTGAGCTAATTTAGCAACACCCACACAGTTTCATTTCCTGGTCATGTGCCAACACAGACTCAGGAAGCCAACTTGAATCATCTGAGAATTGATCTGAGGCTTTTAATTGCTGCTGTTGCCTTTGACAGAGAATTTTCCCCCACTGCTTTTAGATGTTGCCACAATTAAGAGGATTCTGAATCTCCTCAAAAGGTAACAGACCAATTCAACAAGGAAACATACTGTAAGCTGAAATATACTTCAGCTTGAAACATACTGTAAGCTTTGGCAGAGTTGAAATTGGTACAAATTTTCTGGAGGACATCTTGTAATATCTAAAAAAAAAAAAATTAAAATCTAAAATACCTGAAAAATATGGAAATATTATCTAGAATAATATACAAATATAAAATTGCAAAAAGGACAAGGAGGCCACATCTTCTGACCTCCTCTAATCCCATAAGAGGAAGACAGAATCACCATCAATAGCCCAAGAATCACCATCAATAGCCCAAGGCCTATTCCTACGAGGCCAGACATGCCACCTCCCTCCAGCCCTTTCTCCAACTGTTCCTCCCAAAGCACCCACCACCTCTCTCCTGGGTTCAATAATTCACTGCAGTGGCCACACAGAACTCACAGATTACAGGATTTATTAGGGAAGCACCAGGCTACAATTCAAGTTCAGCAAAAACACTCAGTCTCTCTTCCAGCCCACCGTCCCTCAGCCAACAGTCTCTCACAGTCTCTTTCCCAGCAGTGCGTGTCCCTCAGTGTCTCACTCAGCAATGCGTGTCTCTTACATCTCTTTCCCAGCAGTGCGTGTCTCTTTCAGCAGGACTTCTTCCTCAGCCAGCAGTCAGAGAGAGAGTTCTGCCTCTAGGAGGCCTCCTTTTGAGCCCGGCAGAGTGGTCAAACTAGCCAATCATAGCATAAGAACTCTAAGCACCTAAGAGAGAGTGGGAACCACCCAGAACATTGTTTTGTGCCACTCCCAACAGAAATACTCCAGATGGACAACTTTAGCAATCAGGAGTTCCTCAGTTGCTCATAGCAAATCCCACCTTGGAGTTTACAAAGACTTATGGGCAGAAAAGCCACACTAAGTTATTTACTACACTGCAAAAATAAACATATATATATATATATATATAAAATGATGTTTATTGCAGCAATGCTTATAATAGTTAAGAACCGAAAGATAAATCTAAATGACCATCAATAGAGGGATGATTAAATTATGATATATGCATGTAGGAATGGAATGAGGGAGATCTATAACTGCTGATATGAAAAGATGGCCAAACTATACTGTTAAGTTAAAAAAAAAACAACAACAACAGTAAATTCCAAAAAAATAAGCAAGAGTTTGATACCTTTTTGGTAAAATAATAAATATATGATATTAGCATCTGTACTGAAAAAATGGTTGATTCTGACTCATGGCAACTCGTGTGTTTCAGAGTATAACTGTGTGCCCCATGGGTTTTCAATGGCTGTGACCTTTCAGAATCAGATCGCCAGGCCTCTTTCCAAAGCACCTCTACATGGATTCAAACCAACAGCCTTTCAGTTTGTAGCTGAGCACTTAACCATTTGTATCAGTGCTAAAAACTCCCAACCAAACTCGCTGCCTTCCAGTCGGATCCAATTCAGAGCAATGCTCCTTGGGTTTCTGAGGGAGCATGACTACGGAAGTAGATTGCCCAACCTTCCTTCTGAGTAGTGGCTGACCTTTATTTATGCCTTTTACCTTTTGGTATTATTTGAATTTGGCAATGAGATTGTATTCCTTTTGAAATCAGATCAACTGTAGTTTGTTCTTTTAAGAAAAGGGAAGAAGTCTTGAAAACTGGTGATTGCACAAGGAATTTTTCCCAGGACTCTCAGATTAGCCCATCAATCCCAAAGGGGAGGGGAATAATGAAACTGGGATAGAATGCAAAAAGGATGTCTCTGCTAAGCAGAGAGACACTCCTAAACTGAGGGAGTTTAATTGTTGCAGTAGGCAGTTCATCATCCATGACCTGCACCTCCTGGTGTGCATGCCCTTGTGTAATCCTCTCCTGTTGAGTGTGGACCAGCCCTAGTGCCATCCTGCTAATGAAGAGAATACAGCAAAAGCAATGAATGTCATTTCCAAGGTTAGGTTTCAAAAGACTATGATTTCCATCTTGCTAGCACTTTCTCATTCTCTTCTTCTTACTCACTTTGATGAAGTCAGTTGTCGTGTTGTAAGCTACCCTATGAGGGGCCCATGTGGCAAGGAACTGAGGGCAACCTCCAACCAATGGCCAGCAAGGAACTGAGGCGTCAGTCCAACAGACCAGGGAGAACTAAATCCTGCAAGAACCTCTGAGTCAAGAAGACCCTGCACTAGCTGGACCTTGTGGCCCCCTGCCTATACCCTGATTGTCACCTTATGAGAGACCTTTAGCCTAAGGACTCAGCTAAGTGTCACCGAAATTCCTGACTCACAGCTACTGTGAGGTAATAGATCTGTGTTGTTTTAAGCTTCTAACTTTTGTGGCAATTTGTTATGAAGCAATAGATAACTGACATAGTGGGAAAACTAGTGTGACCTCCTAGTCACTAACACGAGGCAGAAATTTGGAGGACTGTTGTTAATTAATTATATAATTATAGCTGTATGAGAACATAATTTTTTAAGACCTTTACTCCTAGGGTTTCTGAATTTGGAAACTAAAGGTGGTTTGAGGGCTGGCAGGGAAGCCTCCAGAGAATGATGTTCTGCCTCCTTTATACAGACATTTCATACTTCAGGGGTCTTAAAATAGAAGTTTTGAGGAGAGGGATTTGTGGTATAGCCAGGCACCAAGGTGGACCCCAATGATCCAGGCCTCTTGGTGATCAAGCTCCTTCTACCTTGAGCCGGAGCTGACCTGTGTAACCAATAAAATACTACAGACATCATGGTATGTGGCTTCCAATGCTAGATCATAAAAGGCATTGCAGCTCCTATTTGATAGCTTTCTCCAGTGAAAGCCAGCTTCCAGGTCATGAAACATTCAAGCAGCCCTGTGGAGAAGCCACATGGAGAGGAACTGAGTGTTCTTGTCAATAGCCAGCAAAACCTTGTTAGCCATACGAGTGAGCCACTTTGGCAGTAGATCTCCAACCCCAGTCAAGCCTTCAGATGATATCAGGCCCTGTCAACGTCCTCAGGTAAGATCCAAGGCAAAAAATACTCAGGTAAACCACCCCCAGCTTCCTGTCCCACAGAAACGGCGAAAGACTCTATAGCAAGTATTATTGTTTTAAGCCAATGTTTTGGGGTATTTGTCATGTAGCAAAAAGTTACTAATATAGTCTTGATCATCATTATTATTCAATATTCATTCACTCAACCACTATTTCCTGCACATCTGCTATGTACTGGGATAACTGAGTTAAACATGGGAGATACATGGTGTCATGATTGAATTGTGTCCCCACCAAAGTTTGTGTCAACTTGGCTGGGCCATGATTCTCAGTGGTTTAGCAGTAATGTAATGATGTAATGTGGCAAATATATAATAATACCCATGATGTGTTCTGATGTAATAAGCCAATCAGGTATAAAAAGCATTAAGGGTGGGATGCAACAGCTTTAGTCCCATCACAGCCCTGATCTGTTGTAAGGAGAGCTTTCCTAGGGTGTGGCCTGCAACACCTTTTATCTATAAGAAATAAAAGGGGGGGGGGCGGTGGGAAGGGGGATGGACCTACTACCACCAAGAAAGAAGAACCAGGAGCGGAATACATCCTTTGGGCCCAGAGTTCCTGTGCTGGGATCCTCTTAGGGCCAAGAAACAAACACAGAGAAAGCCTTCCCCTAGAGCTGGTACTCAGAACTCAGACTTCTAGCCTCCTAAAGTGTGAGAGAATATATTTCTGTTTGTTAAAGCCATCTAATTGTGGTATTTCTGTTACGCAGCACTAGATAACTAAAACACATAGTGAGCAAAAACAGAGACATATGACCTATTTTCACAGTACTGGTCATCTAATAGTGACACATATAATCAAATAATAATGCAAATAAATGTAAATTACAACAGTGCCAAGTGCTGCACAGGAAGAGCATTCATCGCTATGAAGAGGACCTCATTTACATCAGATGAATGAGGGGAATGGGAGTGAAAACAGAAAAGCATCCCAGGCGGAAGAAATAGCATGTGCAAAGGCCCTTTGCTGGAGGGAGGTTGGCGTAGGGACTGAAGGAAGGCCACTTGGGCTAGGGTCCAGAGATTGAGGCATCAGTTAGACTGAGACACAAAGACCAGTCCATATAGAGTGTTGTGGCCTTGTTAAGGAGTTTGGATTTTATACGCAAAGAAATAAGGAGCCTTTGAAGGCTTTTAAGAAGTTGTTGTTGTTGTTAGGTGTGGATGAGTTGATTTTTGACTCATAAGGACCCCAAGCGACAAAGTAGAACTGCCCCGTAGGGTTTTCTAGGCTGTAATCTTTATGGGAGCAGATCTCCATGTCTTTCCCCCACAGAGCCACTAAGTGGGTTCAAACTGTCAACTTTTTGGATAGCCACTAGGTGCTTAATTGTTGCTTTTGATTTTTAAATCCTTGATTCAAAAAAAAAAAAAAAGTTTCTCTGGCTGTGTAGAAAATGGGTTGGAGGGCATCTGTGAGACCAGTTAGGAGGTTGTTGTAGTCATTCAGGCATCGCTACCATTAAATAGCATGTTTGCAGTTTCCAAATGTGGTAGGCTTTGTATTTAATATTCTTTAAAATGAGTAAGTTATACAGATATAATATCTGGCCTCTCAGAATAACGATACTAGGGACAAACAGGACATACCAGATCGATAGGACATTGAGAGATAACTCTGGCTTACACCTGAATCAATCAATTAGTACATGAAGATAATACAATAAAATCTGTGAAAGCTGGAAATAAGTAAGGTAGCATCCTGTCCAAGAAGGAAAACTCAAATATTTTCCACTAAAACTGTAATAGAAAAATGGTAAGATTGCACCCTATCAAAGGCAGAAAACTTGTAAGACCTGGAAAAACAAATCAATCAAGTTCTGACTTTCACTGTATGCCCATTCCTCATTTATTGACATAGCTAGGTTCCAAGGAGGGGTTGCTTTGAATCAGGTCCGACTCGATGGCAGACAACAACAACAAGTTCCAAAGGCCAGGTCGTTATGTGAAATTTATGTGAGAATCAGGAGCTGTGCCCAATCTTTAATGCCAGTGTCCCTTTCTCCAACATTTACCTCATTTTGGGCCCTCCAAGTGTGTCTTGGGATGTGTGTGGTGTGATCGATCCCCCTGCCCCACCACCGTTAAGCTTGCTGCCTGCTGCCTCCCACCACCTGCCCTGGGTGGGGACCCCACTTATTCTCTGTCAATCCAAGACCCCACCCCCACCCCCATCAACCTCCCTGGCCCCTTTGTTCCCTTGCCCAGGCTTTCCCTGCTCTTCCACGCCTTCGTGTCATCCCACTGTTGCCCTGTGCTCCGTGGCTGGATAGAGTCCTTGCTGAGGAACAGGCGAAGGCGTCCCACAGCCAGTTGCCTGCTGTTCCTCATGTGGCCTGATTGCCTCTGGGGCCTACAGTATGTCATTCAAGGTGTTCTGCAGAGGATGTCTTGAGTCTGGCCATGGTCCTGTATGGGGCCGGACTGTCAGAGGTACTGCCTGAGAATTTTTTCAAAATTGTCATAAATGCGAAACGTCAGATAACAAGGTTGTTTAATGAGATAGTTACTAAGTGAGCAGTAGGTGTATAACCAGCATTCATTGAAAACCTAATAGATGTGGCAGACATTTGACATTCATTATTGACTTATGCCTCCCAACAACTTCATGCTGTAGTTAACATTATAATCGCTTTATAGATGAAGAAACAAACTCAGAAAGGTTAAGTGACTTGACAGAAGTCATATAGCTTGCTGGGTCTGTTTGTTCCAAAGCAAAAGCTTGCTTTATTATACCCCATTGCCTACATTTTTATAGGACTCCATTTGGGGTCTTTTGTGTAGTGGACAAAGTCTTGTTTGCTACCACACATTTAAATTCCAGTTCATCTTCACAGCACATATATTTCTCCAGGCAATACCAGGATGAACCTCATTAAAACAAGGCAATAATCCTATATTCATTAATTTATTCATTAATTGAGCAAAAGGTGCCTGGTTTTTCATAAATAAAGAGGGAGCAGGCTGGATTACTCTTTACTGATACGACAACTTCCATTATAACTTTGTAAAGGGAGTGTAAGGAAGAAAGTTCTCAATAAAGGGAACTTCTTATTATTCAAAACTATAAATGTCATATATAAATTCTTTTAGAGCAGGATCCATGTGTTACTTATCTCTGGTCACTTTTAAAAATCTTGTGCACAATTGATGATTCTTATGTATTTATATATCCTTATATATGTATTTATATATGTAATATTCATATATCTTTTATATATATGTAATTTTTATATATCCTTATATATATTTATATATCCATATATATGTGTGCATGTGTGTGTGTATATATATATATTTTATATATATATATATATATATATATATATGGATCCTCAATTGTGTGCAAGATTTTTAAATGTGATTAAAGATGAGTAACACATGGACCCTGCTCTAAAAGAATTTCTGCATGAAATTTATATTTTTGAGTGACAGGAAGTTCCCTTTATTGAGAACTCTTTCTTCCTTACACTCCATTTACAAAGTTATAATGGAAGCTGCCACATCACCAAAGAGTGATACAGCCTGTTCCCTGCAGATGGTTGGCTGTGAGGTCGGTTCTAGTCTGAAGCTAAGCCAGTAAGAATCCTTTCCTGGGACTTTGGGAGTGGAACTGAGAAAGAGAAATCAATTTTGGCCTGAGACCTGCACTTTAAGATGAAAACCTTAGGGGGCTTCTGATAGACGTGTTTGCCATGGGGTGGTAAAAGCAAGGAAGCTGGCTGGTAATAAAAACAAGAATGGAGCAGATCTGCAGAGAGGTATTGATATGAATTCTTGATGTAGGCACTAGTTCATGTCAAAGCTAACAGAGCTTCAGTCAATACTGTGTTGGACAGCTCCAAGGAGCACCATTTACATTGATTCTGTATGAGTGCCACCCCTTAGAACATAACTGTCCCCTAGACTTGTACCATGACGAAGCCCTAGTTTTAGTGGAAGGTAAGGCCGTAGATAAGGGCCAGGACCAAATAATTCAGGTAATAAATATAATTTAGAGCAGGAATGGCATATGTGCTGTAATTCTATGCCTCCAAAATCCACGGCAGACATTACTAATTATCATTGTCTCCTTTTCTACTCAGCCCAGCACTATAGAGAGTCACTAGCAAAGAGCATGACCTTTGCCTGTGTAACTTCTTGGCCCAAGAGCTGTCACACTTCATTCGTAAGTGGCTGTATCTCAGTGCCAGATGTTTTGCTTCTGACTAAACACTGAGAATTAGATCCAAGCTAGATCCCTTTTATTTGAGGACTAAGAAAATTTGGAGCCAGTCTTCTAACAATCAATGGTACCATGTTATCAGTTAATTAACTTGATTTAATACTAATTACTTAAAGGGTCGCTTTGAGTTGAAATTGACTTGATGGCAGTGAGTTTTGGTTTTTGTTTGTGAACAGGACCCTGGAATGCTACTTAATTGTGTGATTTCTGATGTCCTGCTGTTTCCTCAGCCTGCTATTCCTGGTACTTCCTTTCTGCACTTATCTATCTGGCAAACTCTTACACATCCTTCAAGACCCACTGAAATTTTTATATTCTCCCAGCTGTTCCCTAACATTCACTCTTGGAGAAGTAAGTGCTTCCCATCTGTTATCCTACCTGCCTTTACTCCTTCTTCTATTGTCTTTTGTTTCCTACTGAATTATAGCTGTGGCTGGAATTGCAGTCAATGTAACAAAACAAGATGTGTATGAATTGTTGATCCTCGGAAGGAAGGTTGGGCAATCTACTTGTGTAGTGATACCGCCTTGGAAACCCAAGGAGGGGTTGCTATGAGTCGGGGCCGACTCGATGGCACATAACAACAACAACATGAATTGAGTGGAAAACCAATTTGCTCTGTAAACTTTCACCCAAATCATAATTAAAAAATTGAAAAAAGAATTATGCTTGTGGTTTATGTATCTGTTTTCTATAAATCCGGGTCTTGAAGGATAAGGATTGTATTTTAATAATCTTAGTAGTCCCAGCAGGTAGCACAGGGCCTAGCGTATAGATACTTGAATGATAGTGAAACTGTGTCTTCACATGTGAAATGCTCTGGGTAATTTTAGCTGTTATGTCTTAATTAAAAAACCTTCAAACCTTCAACCTTCAATTAGGAGTTACATGAGACAAACTAATAATTAGCACCTTTGAATTTGGAACAGCAATTGTTGAGGAAAAAAAAATTATGTTTACAAAATAAAAAAATCCAAAATTTGAAATCATAAACACACCAAAGGAAACTTTGGGAAATTTTCAAAATTTGGAGCTAGGAGAGTCTTTCTAAATATGACTCAAACCCTAAAAGGTAAGAAAGAAAAGATTAACAAACTCAATTACATAAAAATAAAAATAAAGTTTTTCTTTATAGTAAAAGCCATCATAACAAAGAGACAAATTATGAGAAATTATTTGCCACTCTTATCACAAACATAAAGTTTAATTCCCTGTTATGAAAAGAGCTCCTACAAATCAATAAGACAAAGACCACCAAATGGGCAAAGGATATGAACAGAGAGTTTACAGAAAAGAAAATACAGATGACTCTTAAATATATGAAAAGGTATTTAACCTCACTTATATTAAAAGAAATGCAAATATATACTTTTTTTTTAAGCTATCAGATTGCAAAGATGAAAATGTTTAATAAACATAAACCCACTCCCATCAAGCAGATTCCGACTCATAGCAATACTTCAGGACAGAGTAGAGCTGGTAGCATAGTGCCTAAGGCATTTGACTGCTAACCAGAAGGCTGGTAGTTCAAACCTACCAGCCACTCCTTGGAAGGAAGGAAGGAAGGTTGGGCAATCTACTTCCGTAGTGATACGGCCTCCTCGGAAACCCAAGGAGGGGTCTCTATGAGTCGGATCTGACTCTACGGCAGTGTTAAAACTGTCCCACAGGATTGCCAAGGCTGTAAATCTTTTTTGTCTCTCTTTTTCTTTCACTGGGGTGAAAACATATGCAATAAGGCATCCACCAACATAACTTCCCCATTTACAGCTCAGGGACATTAATGACATTTTTCACGTTGTGCCAAGGTTGTAAATCTTTACAGAAACAGACTACCTCATCTTTTTCTGAGGAGCCACTGGTAAGTTCTAACTGCCAACCTTTTGGTTAGCAATCGAATGCGTAAAACACTACGCCACTAGAACACTATTGTATAGGTGACAAAACCAAACGCACTGCTGTCCAGATGATTCTGGCTCATAGCGACCCCCGTTGGGTTTCCGAGGTGGTAAATCTTTAGGGAAGTGGATTGCCCAGTCTCCCTTTTGTGGAGTGGCTGGTGGGTTTGAACCACCAACCTTCTGGTTAGCAGTCAGATACCTTAGATACTGCACCACCAGAGCTCCTTATTGTATAGGTAAGGGAGTGAGAAAAATACTATACTTTACTAAACCCAACCCATTAGCACTGAATAGCTTCTGACTCATAGTGACCCCTGTTAGGTTTCCAAGGTGGTAAATTTTTACAGAAGTAGATTGGCCCCTCTTCCTTCTACAGAGCGGCTGGTGGGTTTGAACAGCCAACCTTCTGGTTAGCAGTCAAATGCCTTAGCACTGCACCACCAGAGCTCCTTTCTACATTGTTGTTGTTGTTGTTATTTGCCATCGAGTCGGCCCCGACTCATAGCGACACCTCCTTGGGTTTCCAAGGCAATATCACTATGGAAGTAGGAATGCCCAACCTTCCTCCGAGGAGTGGCTGGTGGGTTTGAACCGCCAGCCTTCTGATTAGCAGTCAAGTGCCTTAGGCACTATGCTACATTGTTGTTGTTGTTGTTGTTATGTGCCGTCGAGTCGGCCCCGACTCATAGCGACCCCTCCTTGGGTTTCCGAGGCAGTATCACTACGGAAGTAGGATTGCCCAACCTTCCTTCCGAGGAGTGGCTGGTGGGTTTGAACCGCCAGCCTTCTGGTTAGCAGTCAAGTGCTTTAGCCACTATGCTACCAGAGCTCCTATGCTACATTACTAAACCAAAAATAACAAACTCACTGCTGAAGAGTCGGATCCGACTCATAGTGACCCCTCCTTGGGTTTCCGAGGCAGTATCACTACGGAAGTAGGATTGCCCAACCTTCCTTCCGAGGAGTGGCTGGTGGGTTTGAACCGCCAGCCTTCTGGTTAGCAGTCAAGTGCTTTAGCCACTATGCTACCAGAGCTCCTATGCTACATTACTAAACCAAAAATAACAAACTCACTGCTGAAGAGTCGGATCCGACTCATAGTGACCCCTCCTTGGGTTTCCGAGGAGGTAGCATAGTGGCTAAAGCACTTGACTGCTAACCAGAAGGCCGGCGGTTCAAACCCACCAGCCACTCCTCGGAAGGAAGGTTGGGCAATCCTACTTCCGTAGTGATACTGCCTCGGAAACCCAAGGAGGGGTCGCTATGAGTCGGGGCTGACTCGAGGGCACATAACAACAACAACAACATCACTACTGAAGTAGATTGCCTAATCTTCCTTCCGAGATGGCTGGTGGGTTTAAACTGCCAGCCTCCTAGTTAGCTGTCAAATGCCTTAGGCTTTACACCACCAGAGCTCCCATTTCATATGTGTAATTTATATGACTTCTAAGGAAGCTAGTTTCGAAGGAGGGGTCACTTTGGAAGGAAGCTAGTTTAGTAATCTCTACCAAAATTGTAAATGTACACCATTTGACCTAAAATTCTAATTTTAGGAATTTATCTACAAATGTGCTTGGACAAGGATGAAACGACTTGCATGCAGCATATTACTCATTGTTGCACTGTTTGTAATTGCAAAAGATCAGAAACCACCTAAAACAAAAGGGACATGGTTAGGGAAATTATGGACATTTATTTATACAACAGAATATGATGCAGTCTGAAAAGGAATGAGGAAGTTTTTTTATGTACTGATAAGAAATTATTGGCAAGATACACTGTTAATGATAAAAGTACAATACAGAATACTGTGGATACTGAGCTCTGGTGACGTAGTGCCTAAGGCATTTGACTACTAACCAGAAGGCTGGCGGTTCAAACCCACCAGCCACTCCTTGGAGGGAAAACAACAACAACAACAAAACTAAACTCACTGCCATGGAGTCGGATTTGACTCAGCGATCTCGAAAGAAGGAAGATGGGCAATCTACTTTCGTAGAGATACCGCCGCGGAAACCCAAGGCGGAGTCGCTATGAGTCCAATCAACTCCACTAGCAGTGAGTTTCGTTTTCTGACGGCATTGCGTTTGTTTGGTTTGGTCTAGTAGAAAGGTCTAGAGGGTGTGTCCTGCAGATCATTATCTAAAATGTTAAGCTGGGAAGTATGGAAATCTTGGAATGCTAGGCTGTGAGATTCAGGTCAATCATATGCTTTTAAATTTGTGTTTCATGCTGTGTGAGCTTTAGGGAGGTCTTTCATAGGGACAACAAAAGATGTAAATATAGATAATTTATGTTTATTATCTTTAAACATTCAAGTAACACAAATGATGAAGGAAAACAGACAATTAAAAGGCAAAATTCTGTGTCCCTGCGTGGTTGGTCAATGTGGTGAAGCAGCTCCACCTAGAGGTAGATGACATATTGCGCCTCTGTGGGCTCCCCAGACCTCTCTCATCTTGACTAGTTCCGGGGCGTCAGCGTTTTAGTATAAATAACTTTTCTGATACTGTGGCTTTCACCAGTCTATCAGCGATGTAGAGCTGAAGTGGACAAGGAGGAAGGGAGAGGTCCATGGCAGGCATAGGGACAGAAGAAGCCTTGTTATAGAGCACCCCTTTCTAAAATGTTTAGAGTCCTTGGTGCTTTCTTGAACTTCTTTAAGGTACAATTATTTGCAAATCTAAAGTGAAAATAGCATAGTTAAAAATTGGTCTTAGATTTTAGGTTATTTGCTCAGTTGTTAGCCAACGCATTCCACGGGATTAAAAGTCAGCATCTACACAGCTTCTTCTTGTTGTTGTTATGTGCCCTCCAGTTGGACCCGACTCATAGCGACCCCTCCTCCTTGGGTTTCCCAGGCAGTATCACTATGGAAGTAGATTGCCCAACCTTCCTTCCGAGGAGTGTCTGGTGGATTAGAAATAGCAATTTAAACATTTTGAGTTAGCTTGAGAATTGAGGGAGGACATTACTTAAACTAATCTGCCTTAGCAGCCACATGCAAATAAAATGGAACTAATTGGAAAAATGAGGCAGAGAGAGCAGAAAAAGGGAAGAGAGAGAAGTATTGCAGTAGATGCAGGGAGGGAAGAGAGAGAAAAAGAAAATAGAGCAGAAAAGAGTTAAAGGAAAGAATAGCAAGAAAATGAAGACAGGAAGTGGAAGGGGTAGAGGGAGATAGCAGGGGTTAGAATTGATCCACCCCCATGTAAACCCAATCAAAGGCTAACTGGATGTCTGATGGTGCCAGGCATAAAGAATACAGGAGAATGTGTGTTGTTGGGTTGCACCTGGTGAATGGAAGGTTTATAAATTCAATCCTGTTTCCCTCAAGCCTGACGTTACTTAGGGACTTCCCATTTACCAGGCTTTCCTCTGCAGGAACGCTCATCTTCATCTGGCTCCAACATTAGAATGTGAGGACATTGTAGAAGAAGAGTGGCCAGAGATAAGCATCCAATTTGGGGTACTTCCAAAATGGAGCCCCAGGTAATTGTATTGAAGTGTGGCAGGACAAAGTGATTCTTAGGAATTTAATTATTGTGTTGTCAGGTGCCTTCCCAGTTGATTTTTGACTCATAGCTACTCCCATGTGACCGAGCAGAACTGTTCCATAGGCTTTTTATTGGCTGTAATCTTTAAAGAAGTAGATCAACAGGTCTTTTCCCTGCAGAGCCTCTGAGTGGATTAAAACTGCCAACCTTTTGGTTTGCAGCTGAGCACTTCACTGTTGTATCACCAGAGCTCCTAGGAATTCAGTTAAGCAAATCATTTTTTTTTGTTGTTTTGTTTTTGACCAATAATCTGCTGAGCTCAGCTAATGAATTGGGATTGCAGTTAGGACTGTTACTAAATGAAATTATGACAAAACTAATTAAATAGCCCTTTATTAGTTAAAGGAGCTCTGGTGGCATAGTGCCTAAGGAGTTTGACTGCTAACCAGAAGACTGGCAGTTCAAACCCACCAGCCACTCCTCGGAAGGAAGATTGGACAATCCACTTCCATAGTGATAGTGCTTTGGAAACCCAAGGAGAGGTCGCTATGAGTTAGATCCGACTCGACAGCAGTGAGTAATAGTGAGTTATTAGTTAAAATACCTCAGCTATGAGAAAACGAAAATTGGGAACCTATTAAAAATATCGGAAAACAGCAAGTCAGAATTGAAACCACATGCTTTGAGAAGCCCAAACCCTCAATCACTCTTCTCTTTTCTGATGGAGTTATGTACATTATGGGCCTTGATCTCTGACTTTGTGACTTTAAAAACCATCAAAAGGCAAGTAAAATCTATCATGAAAAATAGCTACGTTCTGTGTGCTAAGTATGCTTCTAGTTTTTGCAGTGACAATCCAAATCTTTTTTCCTGCTTCTACACTTGTCACCTTTTGACTACATGAAGAGCTCCTGAGTTGATTTTGCCTCTTGACAGTATCTCCCAAGAGCCAAGGTTTGGAGTTTAACCTCATTCCTCATCTATCCTGGAACATTCTGTTCCCCAAACACCATACTTAAGAAGTGTGGTATAACTGTAGTTGGGCAGATAAGAGTTAGAATCCTGTTTCTGGCATCTAGAAGCTGTATGATCTTGGGCAGATAATACATATTCTCTAAGTTGCAGTTGTTTTGGAGGTAAAACTATCAGTAAAGGGAACGACATATAATAATGCTCAATAATGCTTTTTTTTTTTTTTTAAGTAACATTTTACTGTTTTTGGTAGATGTTGACATAGTAAGTTAGGTCCCACTTTGACAATTTCTATACAAATTGATCAATGATATTACATCTTTCACAGTGTCAACATTCTCATTAATTGTGCTCTGGTTCCATTTCCAGTACTCTTGTATCACTACCCTGTTATCTTCTCATCTTTGCTGTGAATTAAATGTTGACTTTTTGGACTCATATATGTGTTTTATTGGAGCACTGATCTAATGGGTGCTTTATTTTGTGTGTCATTCTGCTATTCTGTTACATGGTGATTGCAGGAGATAATTTTCGTTCAAGGTTTAAAGAACATTGCAGTGTGATTGTCTCAGGTTGTTGTTGTTGTTATGTGCCATCGAGTTGGACCTGACTCATAGCGACCCCTCCTTGGGTTTCCGAGGCAGTATCACTACAAAAGTAGATTGCCTAACCTTCCTTCCGAGTAGTGGCTGGTGGGTTTGAACCACCAGCCTTCTGGTTAGGAGTCAAGTGCCTTAGGCACTATGCTACCAGAGCTCCTTGGTCTTAGGTAGTGTGCTTTAATCTTATTCTCAGAATCTTGCTTTGGACAATTAAAAGCCTTATCACTACCATACACTGGGGATACCATATCTATGGTTTCTGACTATTTGTTATATTTCACATGAATTCGTGTAACACTGGGCCACAAAGACCTCTTTTGTTTTTGTGTTTTAAATTAAAACAAACTCTGGCTAGTTTTATTAAAGAAAAAGTTTTCCATGATTTACTTTTCACCCATCTGTTCTGGAATGCTTCTAATGATTTAGAATCACATGGATCAATGACAGCCAGTGTGAGTACTCTACTATGAGTAAGCCCAGTAAATGGTGCTGCTACCTAATGATCAAAATGGGACGTTTGTCATCTCCCCTCATTTAAAAAATGTTGTTGTTGTTGTTTGCCATTGAGTCGACCCTGACTCACAGCGACCCCTCCTTGGGTTTCCGAGGCGGTATCACTACGTAAGTAGGATTGCCCAACCTTCCTTCCGAGGAGTGGCTGGTGGGTTTGAACCACCAGCCTTCTGGTTAGCAGTCAAGTGCCTTAGGCACTATGATACCAGAGCTCCTCATTTAAAAAATAGTAAAGCCAAAATAAATCATAAAACTACTAAAACTAAAGAAAGGGATTGAATGATAAAAAACCACTTTTGTGTCAAAAGTGCCTCTTTTGGCATTTTATCTTTTTTTCCCCAGTTAATCCTGACAGTCTTGGCTTTCTTCACACTATACTGAATCATGGTCAGGACAAGCTGGGCTGTCATTCAGCCAGGATGTATCAGTTGAACCAGTTTTTTCCAGTGGTAATCCATTCTGAATCGACGGCACATAACAACAACAACAACAACAATCCATTCTGAGTGTCAGTCCCCATGCTGTACTGGTGGTTAATTTTTACTATCTCTAATGAGTAAAGCTGATTGGCTTGGCAGATTTCAAACACACCCATTCTTTTTACTATAGAATATGGAATTGCAGAATGTCCTTAACCCTTCAGTCATGAAAGTAATGTTAGGGATTTTCTGAAAGTATTGCAGTATCACTTTTGTTTTCATTTTAAAGTTTGTAAGTGGTTATGCCATACCTACTGTGGTAGTTAAATTTGTATGTCAACTTGGCTGGGCCTGGTTGAGTGGTTGGGCAGCTGGTGGTAGTTATTCTCCATGATGAGACTGGCAATCAACTCTATGGTGGGATCTACCACAAGTAGCTGAGTAGCTGCCTTTTGAGATGTGGTCTGCTTCCTGTATATAAGAAGCCTTATTTCACTCAGCATAACATCCCCCAAATTCACGCACGTAATGCAGTATTTCAGATTCTACATTATTCTTTAGTGTCACATAGTATTCCATTGTGTGTGTACCATAGTTTGGTTATCCATTCTTCTGTTGGTGGGTACCTAGATTACTTTCATTTCTTTGCTATTGTGAACAGTTGCTTAGGTTTTCTTAACCCACAGTCCCTCTAAACTGCCTGTAAGTTTATAAAGCTTTGAAAAGTAGGTATCTAGACAGGTATAGTTAGAAAGCAAAAACAGAAGGTGCTGTGAGTAGGTATTACAGATTGAATTGTGTCTTCCCAAAAAGACACTAAATCCTAACTACACCTGTGAATGTGACCTTGTTTGGAAAGTCTTACTTTGAAAATGTTATCAGTTAGGCTTATGTGAAGTCATACTAGAGCAGGGTGCATTCTGATCTCTTCTAAAGTGATGTCTTACAGAATCAAATGGCTGATACTCTGATTTGGACTTGAAGTCTCCAAAACTGTGAGACAGTAAAATTCTGTCTTTAAAGACATCCACTTTGTCATGTTTTGTTACAGCAGCCTTAGGAAATGAATACAGCAGGAAAGGATAAGAAATAGATTTGAGGTGTAGGAAAGAGGGGTTTAGAATCTGGGAGTAAGTAGTTGCAGCTGCTAGGCTAATATGCACATCTGAATCTAGGTCAGGAGCCCTAGTGGCATAGTGGTATAGCACTCAGCTGCTAACTAAAAGGTCGGTGGTTTTAACTTACCAGCTACTCTGCAGAAGAGAGATGTGGCAGTCTGCTTTTATTAAGATCATAGCCTTGGAAACCCTATGGGGCAGATCTACTCTGTCTTACAGGGCCACTGTGTGTTGGAATTGTCTTGATGGCAATGGAGTTTAGTCTATATCTGGAGTCCCAGGGTGGTGAGAATGGTTAGCATACTCATCTGTTAATCAAAATGATGGAGGCTTGAGTCCAACCCAAGGCACCTTGGAGGAAAGGCCTGGCAGTCTACTTCCAAATAATCAGCCATTAAAAGCCCTGTGGAGCACAGTTTTACTCAGATACACACGGAGTCACCATGAGTTGTGGACTCAATAGCAACTGGTTTAGTCTAGGTCTTTTTGTAGTGACACCACAGGTGTTCCACTCTATAAATTACTCTTATAAACCCTCTGCACCAATTAGTTCTTGTTAAGAGTACAATTACTTGATGGTGGAAGCAGGCAATTTTTCTTCTTAATGAGTCTTACATTCCTAACTATTAAAGAGCGGTAGAAAAATAAAGTATTCAACGTTGACATTTTATTTTCTGAACTTTTATCATTTTTACAAAACAAAACAACAAGAAAAGCGTTATCAAAAACGGCAAGGAGTTTACAGAATTTCTGCACCAGTTTTCATATAAATCAGTGATTAGGAAACTGGTGTCCATGTTATTACTAAATACAGGCTCATTTCCTTCCTGGTCATGTGCATTTGGGTGACTTGTTTTGGAGCTACTGAAGACTAGTTTTTTATAAGCACCAGTCATTTTTTTGAGAATTGATTTGGTTTGTCCAACAAAGTAAACACTTTTTGTTGTGTGGCATTTTCTTTTTAAAAAAAAACACTGAGATAAAACACGGAATGTATATTTGCTTGGATCTGAACCAAATCTTTTGAGATCCCAAATACCCTGAAGAACACTGAAAACATATGTAGGGAATATTAAATACTAGTCCTACACTTCATAATGTCTAAGGCAGCTACTGTATTTCTAAGGAAAACAGCATTTCATTCAGAGGCTGCCCAGAGTTTCAAAGTACATCATAGTTTCTGCATCCTGTCTGATTTGGATTACAGTTCCCTCAAATAGGGCCATATTATTGGAACAAAAGTTTTGCTCATGCCAAACAGGCTCTCTATTTTACAGATTCATTTGTATAGAGCATGACTCCTTGCTCTGGACCCTGGGTGGCCACAAAGAAATTAAGAAGCCATGATTACTGGATACTGAGAGGAAGAAGGATACTTAAACTCACAGCACACATTATCTGGAAGCAAGCAGGAACAAAGCTGGAAACTGGTAGTGGTGCTCACCCACCACTTGTTCCAGAAACATATTTTGCTTTAATAGGGGAAGTATGGTCCAGTTTTACAATGTTAATAGCTGCCAGTCTCTCATATTTTAGATAAAAATCACTGCCTGGCTAGCAATGAATTAGAACACTGGCCTCAAATTCTAATCAAATCTCTCAGTATTTAACAACAACAACAACAACAACAACAAAAAACCAACACATTTTTAACCAATGGGAATTAAAAATTGCACAATTAAACTTGAATGTAAATTATACTATATACAGACTGGTATACATAGGACTGAAATGGTTTTGAAAGCATGAAAACACTTCTGTTCAGACAAAATTTCCTCTGTATTATCCCAATTTTCATGAAAGGAAAACTGACATATGTAATTTTCATCTTTACAGTTATGAAAAAGGAAGCAAGAAGGCAAAGCTGAGAGACACAGATGCTACCCAAAGGGCAGCGGTGGCATTTGGTTGTTTTGGTCTTTGTACCAGCAACTTCCACACCCTGGCATATATCCAGTTCCTGCTGGACTACACTGTTTTCCTTGCAGTCAAGACTCGAACGATGGACCCTACTCCTCCAGCAGCAAGTGCCTGAAAACAAATCCAAAGGCAAAGGTTAACAGAATCATAAAGGACCAATTCTTATTTTACGCAAAATACTTTTTTAAAAGAGGGAATGTGTACAGCTATAGATTTTGAAATTCATTAATTTAATAAATATTTCTTGAGCACTTATGATACCCTGGATATTGTTCCTGATGCTGGGGATATAGGAATCAAAATCCTCAACATTTCTGACTTTATGCACTTAAATTCCAATGAGATTCCAGTTTATATTCTAGTATATTGTTTCCAAATTAATAGTAATAGGTTAAAAAAAAAAAAAGTCTGCAGTGTAATAAAACAAAAAAAAAAACATTTGCCATCTAGTCAATTCTGACTCACGGCAACTCCACGGGTGTCAGAGGTACTCCATAGTGTTTTCAATGGCTGACCTCTCAGAGGTAGATTGCCAGAGCTTTCTTCCAAGAAGACTCTGGGTGGACTAGAACTGCTAATCTTTTTGTTAGTAGCTGAGCACATAAACTGTATGTAACACCCAGAACTCTTGCAGCAAAAATGGTCTTGCCTAAAACAGGTGCTCAGATATAAATTTAGGATACTACAGATACGCACAGTTAAAGAAGTAAGAGTATTAATAGAAGTAGTACAGTTTATTTGTAGTATCATATAAAAATTCTTGCTGCTCATTCTCTCATTTTAAGCACACAATCAGGAAGAAATTCAAATTAGGATCAACCACTCCAGATAACATTTAGATTAAAATCACAACTTGTCAGGTTTTTTCTCCCAAGCTAACAAGATACTATTTAATAGCTAACTTGGGAACTTTAACTCCAACTTTATTTAAAAAAATTGGAAGTTATAATTATTAGGAATCTGAAGCTCTGGTTTACTTCTCTGTTCAAAAACAGTATCTTTGTGTACTGAATACTGTGCTAGGCACTAGGGAATACAAAATGGAATAAATATAGCATCGGTTGGTCTGGCTGGGGAGACAGACATATAAACAGATAATTTTAACATAATACATGAAATGACAGAGTTATGCTTAGAGTGATAAATAGCAGTGAAAGTGCTGAGAAGGTTCATGTACCCAGCCTAAGGATATAGAGGAGTGTGTCAGGTAAGGTTTCCTAGAGAAAATGATACATTAACATGATGAGTAGGTGACACACTGACATAAGAGGGAAAGGAAGGCACTCAGGCAGAGAGAGAATCATAAGCAATGATATGGAAGTGTGAAATTGGTGTGTTCAGGGAATCGGTTGGCACTACTGGAGCATAAGGGAAAAAATGATGGGGAAGATGAGGCTGGACTTGGGAATTCGAACTTTATTCTGAGGAGAGTAATAACAGATTTGTATTAAAAAGATCTTTCTGGTGGCTAGGTGGAGAACATATTTGAAGGAGGCAGAATTGGCAGCTGGGAGACCAGTTAGGAACCTATAGCAACACACTAGAAGAGATACTGTGAAAAGTGCATTAGAAATGTACTTGAGAGGATGAATTTCAGTAGTATATGAAAGATAAGCTCGGAAGGAAGGTTGGGCAATCCTACTTCCGTAGTGATACTGCCTCGGAAACCCAAGGAGGGGTCGCTATGAGTCGGGGCCGACTTGACGGCAAATAACAACAACAACAACAACATGAAAGATAAGAATGGCAAAAACTGGTGACTTACATCTGGAACAAATAAGACGTAACAGAGTACTTAGTTTTCCCGTCTCCAAAAGGGGAATAACAGCAGGTCTCTTTCATTCCTTCTCTCTCTCTCTCTCTTTATTTATTTATTTTAACTTTTTTACTTTTAAGTAATTACTGATTCACAAAAAGCTTAAAGAAATATACGGGGAGGCTCTGTGCACCCTTCTTTCAGCCTTCCCTAACAGTAACAACTTACACAACTGTAGTACAATATCAAAACAAAGAAATTGATATTGGTACAATCCACAGAGTTTATTCAGATTTTATGTCATATATACACTCATGTGTGTGTTTGTGTGTGTGTATAGCTCTATGAGTTTTATCACATGTGTAATCTTACATAACCACCACCATCTCTCTTTTTTTAATATGATAATTTTAATAATTTACTTTGAAATAATTTCAGACTTCAGAAAAGTTACAAAAGTAGTACAAGCAGTTCAGGAATACTCTTCGCCCAGCTTCTCGTAATGTTATCTTACATAACCATATACAGCAATCAAAACCAGGAAATTAGCATTGGTACAACCCTATTATGTAAACTGAAGTCCTTATTCAAATTTCTGTATTTTATTCTACAGTTTTACTACTCAGAGTTGTCCTTTTTCTGTCCCCAGGATCCAATCCAGGATTCCACATTGCATTTAGTCATCATGTCTCCTTTTATCTGCTCCAATCTGATAGCTCCTCAATTTTTCCTGGTGTTTTTTTTTTTTTAAATAGTTTTATTTTTTTTGTTGGTGCCTCCTAGTATATTTATGAGGATTATATATACTATAGAGTTGTTGTGAGGATTAAATGAAACATAAACTGGCAAACAGAAAAAAACTGAAAACTAAACTCACTGCCTTCGAGTTGATTCCGACTCATAGCTACACTTTGGGTTTCTGAGGTGGTAAATCTTTATGGAAGTAGACTGCCCAGTTTTCCTTCCATGGAGTGGCTGGTGGGTTTGAGCTGCCAACCTTCTGGTTAGCAGTCAAATCCCTTAGGCACTATGCCACCAGAGCTCCTGGTGGCGAACAAAATGCTCATAAATAGGATGACCACATAAACTACTGTCCTAACTGGGACCCTTCAAAGTGAAAAGGAAACTACTCAAAATCATGTTGGGACAACCAGCATAAATTGGGGCTGTCTTAATTTCTTTTGCAAAGTTCTTAGCTCAAAGTTCAAGATTATGTTTAATGAATAATAATCATTATTGACTAATTACAAGTGTTACCTGTTTTTAATACAAATGTGCAAATACAAGTGAAACAAAAATCTGAACTTTCATTTTCATGTACTTGTCTAACAAAGATGTATCATATCACTAGGCAGTCAAATGGTTATTTAGTCGAGAGAGGCTGTCATTGTTATTCTCTACCATAAAGGAACCAGTCATGTAGATTTATAATTCATAACTTACCTTTTCATGCCACTGCAATAACACAGCACTGCTATTGTCAGAGGGGCTCTCAAAGCCTTTATAAATATACTTCATTAGGAGATCGACACCATTCTTGTCCAGAGATTGAACTGCCTTTTCAATATCATTAGCTTTAAAAGAGATGAGCACCTTCAAGACAATGCTGCCTGCCCGATCCTGCAGGTAAACAAATAACAAAACATTCAAAACATATGTATGTGTGGGGTTGCAGTTTTAGAAAGGTAAGTCTGAGAAGGTGACTCTTGAAGGATGTGAGAGGTGGCTTTAGGGTTATATGAGAAAACAGTGTTTCAAACAGGAAAGAAAAAGTGCTGTTAGTGTGTATTTAGTGTGCTCAAGGAATAGCAAAAAGACTTAATGTGGATGGAGTGCAGAACAGCAGGAAAGGAAGTCAGACAGGTTAACAGGGGGCCAGATCATGTAAGGCCTGTAGGGCACTGTAAGGATTATGGCTTACTCGTAGAGAAATGAGATGATCTTGGAAGGTTTGAGAAGAGCAGTGACATAATCTGACTTACATTATAACAGAATTAGCCCGTTCCTACATTGAGAATAAGGTGCTCTGGTGGTGTGGTACCCAAGGCATTTGACTGCTAACCAGAAGGTTGGAAGTTCAAACCCATCAGCCACTCCATGGAAGAATGACTGGCCACTCTACTTCCATAAAGTTTTGTTGCCTTGGAAATCCAAAAGGGGTCACTATGAGTCGGAATCAACTAGATAGCAGTGTATTTGGTTTGGTATATTGAGAATAAACTGGGGGTGGGGTTGGGGTGGGGAGGCAGAAGCAGGCAGACCCATTAGGAAGAAATTGCAATAGTGCAGTGAACAAATGACAGTGGTCTGGCTAGCATGATAGCAGTGCAGGTGGTAAGAAGCAGTCATATTCTCGACATACTTGAAGGCAGAGCTGGCAGGATTTGCCAAGAAATCAGATTGTGGTAGTTTATTAAATTAATGTTTAAATTTTACTTGTTGATCTTAAAACAAAAATCCCAACAAAACCAGGAAATCAATTTGCAGTTCAATTCAACCTTCGACTACCCGTCAGGAATATTTTATTCACTGTTATTTGACTATAGTTATGAGATGCATGATTTTCATTGCTAATGATCTTTTTTCTTTGACAAAAGGCTTCTCCAAAAGCAGTTATTTTCTTACTCATGAAGCCAAGCAAATGGAACACTTAATTTACCCTTTCTACAATTTGTTTCTCCTTCTACTCAAGACAAAGTGATAACATTTAACATTTCTGCTGGCCAGGATTTTACAAGATGTTTCTACCACCTATTGTTACCTTCAGTTTAGAGAATATGCAATTACTCAATTTAGAAAAACACTGTTGCCTCCAGAGCTATAACCTCCAATCCACAAGCTGTGATAAAATTCACCCATATGAAAGCAGAAAGTGGTAAAACTGAAATTTCAATGAAGCCCCCCCCCAACTTTTAGAAACCAAAGACATCACCCCCTTGTTGCATAAATAATTACTATGCATCTACCTAAGTTACTATTTATTACTCTTCCTTTAAAGAGAGTCTTGAATCTACCAGGATGTACAAAGAGCCACTAACAGTGGGGTTGATGCTTTGGGTTTCATTTTAAACAATAAAATGAATAAAACAATAAAAGGGTTCTTAAGAATTAGTGAAAAGACTGCTGCTGGGAGTGTAAACTACACTTTTCTAAAGGGCAATTTGACCATACCACATGTACAAAAGCCTCAAGAAAAAAAGAACACTCTTTGATGGAAAAAGTTTATCCAAAGGAACGAAGAATTTACAGTACAAGAAAAAAAAAGGTCAATATTTAGATGTGTGACCAAAAGAGAATAGGTATATATAAACTATAGTGTATCTGTAAGCAGCTATCAAAAAGTATTTTGTTGTTGTTGTTATGTGCCATCGAGTCAGACCCGACTCATAACGACCCCTCCTTGGGTTTCCAAGGCAGTATCACTACTGAAGTAGATTGCCCCATCTTCCTTCTGAGTGGCTGGTGGGTTTGAACCGCCAGCCTTCTCGTTAGCAGTCCAGAGCCTTAGCCACTACACTACCAGAGCTCCCATCAAAAAGTATTACATTACAAAATATTTCCTTATTACTAAGGAAAGAAATTCATGTATGTTGCTCTACAGTTGAAAAAGGTTCTAAAATTTGTTTTTACTAAAAAAAAAAAAAAAGCAAAAATAAAAAACCTATAAGCATATGTTGTTGTTATGTGCCATCAAGTCAGACCTGACTCACAGTAACCCCTCCTTGGGTTTCCAAGGAGGTATCACTATGGAAGTAGATTGCCCAACCTTCCTTCCAAGGAATAGCTGGTGGGTTAGCCACACCAAAAAGTAACAACTGCTTTCTGGGTGGTGGGATTCTGGATGATTACCCTTTAAACCCCACATTTCTGTGTTTTCTATAATAAGTATTTGTTGTTGTTGTTGTTATGTGCCGTCAAGTCGGCCCTGACTCATAGTGACCCCTCCTTGGGTTTCCGAAGCTGTATCACTACCGAAGTAGATTGCCCAACCTTCCTTAGTACTAGTTTAATCTTTTTAAAAAAAATCTTTTAAAAGCAAGCAAATAGAGTTTATTTTTGTAAATGTTATTTTTGAAGCCCTTGTTTAAATTCAATTGTGGTGGCCTCCTCTAACAATGACCACAGAACTGATTTCTCTGTCATTTGAACGTTTTAAACTTACTCTACCATGTGGCAGTATAATACCGCTATGAGTGCAATTTTTTTTGTAAATTTTAACTTATCAAACTAAATTATAAGCTCTTTTATGTCAGAGAGATAAATAGTTAAAATATTTGTTGATTTTGTGAAAAATTCTGAAGATTTTGGTATGAATGAAGGTATCAGCAAGGGATCACTGTGTTGTCTGTGACTCACCTTCACTGCCTGACTCTTGGTGTTGATAGGTGGGTTTTTCAGGGCTGCTTGTAGAGCAGCTGCCATGTTTCCTGTGAGGGAGGTTAAGGGGGTAACAGGAAAGGACAGCCCTTTATAAGCATTGTAACCTTCAGGAATCATTGGTTGTTAGGATACAACTTTGTGTAGAAAGAGAAAAAACTACTATGGTCACTATATTCAAAACTGGACATTCAATGTGCTGATTTAAAGGACGTCAATCAAAAGCAAAATACTGAAAACAAAAGAGAACAATAGACTTATTTTTGTTAATAAAGTAAACACCAGTTTACCCTTGGCTCGTAACTAGCAAGGAGCTTTGGTGGTATAGTGGGTTAAATGCTTGGATGCCAACATAGGCGGGTGGTTCAAACAGTGCAAGGCTCCAAGGGAGAAAGATGTGGTACTCTGCTTTCATAAAGATTAACTCATTGCCATCAAGTGGATTCCAAGTCATACAGCCTTGAAAACCCTATGGAATAATTCTACTGTCTTATAGGGTCACTGGTCACTATGAGTCAGAATCAACTCGACAGCAATGGGTTTGTTTTTTATTTTTATTTTTTGGTTCTTACTTATCAAATGAACACCTTGATAACCTTCCATTTTGCAGTAAGACACATATGCAAACATTACCCAGAGTGCTATTAAAGAAAATTTAAAGTTGATTTCAACTCACAGTGACCCCTCCTTGGGTTTCTGAGGCAGTATCTCTAAAGAATTGTTCTGAGGAGTGGCTGATGGATTTGAACTGCCAGCCTTCTGGTTAGCAGTCAAATGCTTTGGCACTACGCCATCAGAGCTCCCAAAATATTTATTAGAAATATTAAATCCCAAAATGAACCAGTCTCTCATCAAACATACATCTTTTTATGTGATTTTAACTGAGAGGAGAAAAAAGACTATACTTTTCCTAGCATTGTATTCTGTATTAATTCAAATGCTAGATTACCCTGGCAATTTGAACGATATACATTAGCAGTCTCTGAATTTTGATGAAGAGGCAATATAGAAAGTGTAGTAATTCATATGACCCTTAGGTGGCAGCTTAAATTTTGTTTTGCATATATTCTTTCATATTTCATAAAGGTTATTCAAACTGTCTTCGACTACATCTATTAAATCCAGTCTCTCTTTGAAAGCATCAGTGAGTAAGCAAATATGAGAAACGGAAGGCCAATCAGACTGCCAGAATGTACAGTCATTCCCCTAAAAGGAAAACCACACAGAGTTCACTTGTTTCCTCCATCTCTAGCACCTGACTCGCTCTACGCAGGCAGGGCTGTCTCCCTTGACTGTTACAAGGATAAAAGAGACAGTGTCATCATGTTTTAAGATGAACTGATTCAAAAGCAGACCCAACTGATAAGAGATACAGCAGTACCATTTAAAAGTCATTACAAATCACCTAAAAGATGTCAAATTAATCTCATGAAACCTTTATCCACCATAAAGAATGTTTTGAAAAAAGTAATATTCACCACTTATCTTCTGAAGAGAAAGGTCTAACAAATCTATGGTTGGTAGTAAACTGTTACCGTATTTTCAAGGCTTTGGTAAGATAATTTTTAAAGATGCAAAACACTTCACAAATACTTATATAATGCAAAACATTCACAAATACTTATATAATGCAAAACAGTTAACAGGTGATTGTGAAAGTATGTTGACAAATGTTTAATGCTGTATTTTAGGTGCCTTTAAGACTAGATATAGTTGCCACCAAGTATTTTCACTCATGTATTTTCTCCATTATAATTTAATAAAGCATTGATGAGGAGAGTATAAAAAGCTTTAATTATACATACGCAAGGAGCTCTCGTGGTGTAGTGCCTAAGGCATTTAACTGCTAACCAGAAAGGTGGTGGTTCAAACCCACCAGCCACTCCTCGGAAGGTTGAGCAATCTACTTCCGTAATGATACCGCCTTGGAAACCCAAAGGGGGTCGCTATGAGTCGGATCGACTGGATGGCAGTGAGTTTGTTTTTTTATACATACGCTCAAGAAAAACTAGAAAAGTATAAACTTCAGTCACTGAGGATCTCTAAAATTACAGCTTTGGTTACTGCGGCATGTACATTTTTCTAAAAAGTTTTCATGCAAACGCTCATTACGAGTTACGAATATTCAAATATGCAAAAAATAAAAACCAGGAACTGAGTTACATTTTAACTAAAATGGAAACAATCTGAAGATTACAAAACCGATTCTGCTCTATTCAATTGACTCTACCCATATTTTATTCATTGGGGTTTATTTAAAGTAATTCCAGGGATTCTGCACATGCATTCCCCATTTTCTTTGTATTGTCCTTTTCTTAGCAGGTAAAGGACTTTAAGCTTCCTTTTCGGGAGTTTTGGTATTCACTTCCCTTCCGATGAACAAATTCTGTGCAACCTCTATTTTGCCAATTACTTTCTCGTTAAAATAAGGAAAGAAAAATGCCCACAGGTTGAAAAGACCTCATCTATTAACCTACTGCCATCGAATAGAAAAGACACAGGGCTTCAATTCTGCGAACCGCCCCAATGCTCCCGGCAGGTAATAAACTAGCCGAAGGTTATCAGAAAAAAATAAAAAACACCACCACCAATACGCTTCCCCATCAAAACCACTAACGAAAGGCGCCAGAAATCAAGACATTTTTGCCTAATGTGACCCCAGGAAATAGACTCCTGTGGAGAATCACCGAGCCTCCCGGCAGCAATGACCAGCACCAAATGCCTCCCCAACGCCTCGAGGGCGCGGCCGGCCAAGCCGGTTCCGGAGGCAGGCACTCCGCGCAACCTGAGGAATCCGGGGCGTGGGAGGCGCGGCGCGAACAGCAAGTTCCAGAGGGTGGAAACCTGGGGTATTGAAGCGACTCTGTTAGAAAAGCGAAAGCCTCTCCCTCACAGAATTGGGGACCCCAATCAGGTTCACCGCGGGCTGCTTAGGTAGGAGGCAGCTCCGCACCCATCCCTGCAAGGGCCCATGGACCTCAGACTCTGAAAGGCGGCGGGGTCCGGGCAGAGGGGCCCGGTGGGAGGCTGCGAACGCAAGGATATTGTCTCAGGCAGGAGTCCACCTCGCCCTCATCGGGCCCGGCCTGGCCGTCGCCCCCGTCTTCCTCGTCCACGAACTTGTTCTCGTCGTACTCATCCACGTCCACCTTCCGGAACCGGGCCGACGACACTGTGTTCTTCGACATCGCCGTTCCCGACCCGTGGCAGGGGCCTCCTCTCAGTGCTACTTCTGCTACAGCAACCCTAGCCCAGCAGGAACCCGAAGGCTAGCGCCTCCACTTCCCTCTTCCGCTCTGGGGCGTAGCCGGCAGCAGCGGCTAGGGCGGTTCTGGGCCTGCGCGCTGGCCCCACTCCTTCCCCTTCAGGTTCACGCACTTCTCAAGCCTCCTACTCCGCCCCCGTTCTCCCGCGGAGCGCCTGCGAGGGCGGGAGCACTAAGGACCCAGTACGCAGGCGCAGAATCTCTGCAGGCAAGGGGCGGGGCTGAAAGAAGCTGGCGGGGGCGGAATGAGAGGGAGGGCAGAAAGCAGTGCCACTGACATAGGGGAGAGGATTGGTCGCCGGAGTGCGTCACGTGATCCCCTGGGGGTTCCCATAGAAACGTTTCTCTGCGGTCCATCCTAGGGGGCTCCTAGGTTGGCGGCGATGGGCACCAGAGGCGGGTGGCTTTGGCTTTTGCTGCCGCTGCCGCTGCCGCCGCCAAGCAGTCTTTGGAGTCCTGCGTGAGGTCCGGCTGCCCCGGACTTGCCTGTGGGTGGGATGGACTGGTTGCCAGACCGAGTCCCCTGCAGTTGGCAGGAGAATGGGGCGGAGCGATACACGCCCGGGTACCCAGTATCGTGCTAGTTGTCGAAGACATAGCTTCGGAACGCGCTCTGCCCGGCGCTGCGTTCTCGAGCTGGAAGCCCCTTCCCTGAGGGTAGAACTTCGCTGCACAGCCAATGAGAGGTCCCCAAGGACGGAGTGGAAAGGTCATATCTTATCTCTCAGTGCTGGTGACAGCATCGTGACAGGACCTGCAGAACCTGAACTCGGTATCATATCTATCGGGAGGGAGGGGAAGATGTCTGGGCAAGGCTGGAGTAAGGTGGCAAGACTGGGGTGAACGTGTAGAATTTGGGGTAGGGTCAGTCATCACTGACATCTTAAAATACTTAGTTGAAGCAAGAATGCTAGAGAAAGGTGGGGCGAGTTAGGCTCCGGTGCCGAAGGGAAACCAAATGTGTATGTATTAGTAGAACTAGATCTTTAAGATTTGTGTTTATGATTTACATGACTCCGCTAGACCAGTTTTTTAATATTAGACATCCCCGTTTCTGAGAGCAGAGCTCTTATAGAGGAAGTAAAGGCACTAAGGACATGGTATCTGTGCTCTGTATTACACTGAAGTACAAATTAATTAAAACTCCAAATATTTGCAGAAACAATTAATTTGGACATTCGTTGGACACTGCTCAGGTGGTTTCATATTTTCATGTCATCCTCTGGGTCCAGTTTAGTTCCACCTCTGGAAGAAGGCCGGCTGTTGCCTCTGCTGAGGACTCCAGTCCAATCTCTGGTTTCTTGTGTATACAAATCCTGCACTGAGAATTAAAGGACCCTGCTTTGAGTCTTGGTTCTTCCACTCATAATCTGTTTGACTGAGGCATGCCACTTAAAATTCTGAGTCACAGGTTCTTTATTGCTAAAATGAGGATAATGTATACTTCACCAGATTGTTCAGAGATTTAAATACACAAGTGTTTTGAAGCTCTAAAACTGTAAATACATATAAAATGTCTATTACCTGTACCGTTGGCTTTGCTGTTAGTTGTACAGTTTCCTTAATGATATATTGTGTTTCATCTTGCTCCTGGAAGAGATTGCAAGATTCTGTAGGACAGAGAGTTACAGTGCTTTTGTATCTTCCTTTACATGCAGAAAGTACTGAATATATGCTTGAACAATGCAGGTGAAAGGCAGTACAGGTTGAGAATAATGAATCAAGAAGAAGAGAAAGATCTAAAATCAAAGCTTTATGTCATATCTATATTATATGTCTATATCTCTTTCTATATATGTCTATTTATCTATATCTGTCTATCCATCTGTCTATCTCTAGAGAGAAGGGAGAGTGGAGGAAGGAAATGGGTAGTGAGGGAGGGAGAGAGCAAGGGAGAGACAGACAAACAGACAATCCTAAAAAATAGAATGGCATCTTTTTTTCTTGGGAGGAAGAAGCAATGTGGCTTTTTTCTTTTCCCAATTAAATCACCCTTTTAGAAGATAAATAGTTTAGATGATAAAAGTGATTTCTTAAAGTGACTCCAAGTTACAAACTCCCCTAGGATTCTCTTAAAAGAGCAAAGGAAAAATTTCTACCTGTTGTTAATATTTATGTAAAAATGTTATATACCAATGTATCAGGTTATTACAATGTTGAATGCCATAATATAGTAGAATAAAGATGTATTTTAATACTTTTCCCCAGTTTTTCAATCTTTTACTAACTTTAGTATGAGCTAAATGATATTCTTCTTTAGATACAAAGATGGTACTTCTTGTACTTTTAAACCAAGATTTTCTTTGCAGAGAAAATTGAACATTAAAAGCACTATTGAACAAATGGGGCAAGGATTCAAGAGCTAATTCATTCCTTTTCTTATATTTCTAGTCTTTTGTATTCATTATTAGAATTTTCCCCCCTGTTGTTTTAGACTCTCTGAATAGAAATCAATTTAAGAGAATAGTAAGAATTTTAGAAAGTGGGATGCTTAAGGGTATAATTGTTTCAGTTATTCAGAATTTTGCTCTGTGTGTTGACTACAATTAATTCTCAGCCCCAAAATGTATGTTACATTTCAGATGTCAAAAAATCTTTTTCCAGTGCAGTATTTTTTGTCTCAAAATGATCTAAGTGCCTAGTATATTAGGTACTTAGTTTATATTGAATAAATATATGATCAACCTACTTTTGGAATCATATTTAGAGACTGTTTTTGAATGGATGCATTATATTCCTTGCTATGCCCGTTGGCTAATAGTTAAAGATTTATAAAGCTTTAGGGAAATATTTTTGGGAAGAAAGTTGTTCTTAATTATCTTTTAATTAAAAAATTACCTCAATTAATGTTAACCATGATATTCATTTTAGGTAATAGTACTCTACATATTTTAATAGTTTAAATGAGTACTTGCCCCTAACATAAGGAGCTCTGGTGATATAGTGGTTAAGGCATTTGGTTGCTAACCAGAAAGTCAGTGGTTTGAACCCATCAGTTGCCCCATGGAAGAAAGATGAGGCAGTCTGCTTCTGTAAAGATTTACAGCCTTGGAAACCCAGTGGGGGTTGCTGTGAGTCAGAATTGACTTGATGGTATTGGAGGGTTTTTTTTTTTTTTCTTTTTTTAACCCCTAACCCAAAGGATTCCTAAGGTTTTAAGATATTTTATTTATTGTGCAAAATAACCTGGTTTGGTCCAATATGAAAACAGGACTGAATCTGAGTTTTCTCAAGGTTAATATTATATCATAGTATGTACCTCCTTTTTATTTTTTGTGATGATGTAAAGAGCCAAAGATCTTTTTAGTTAGAAGAGATTTTGATAAAATTATTTTATAATAGATCTTTCTTTTCAGATTTTTAAAACCAAGACACTATATACTTCTTTTCCTCCAAATTACTAGTAAATACTTAAAAAACAAAGACATTGAATCCTGCAGCATGGCACTATTATTTTTCTTGTTTGAAACAAGTTTACTCAATTTTAATCAAATATATCAAATGTGTATTATAAATATGAAATAAATAAGTAAAATTCAGTGTTTTGGTTACCTAGTGCTGCTCTGACAAGAATATACCACAAATAGGATGGCACGAACAAAGAGGAATTTATTCTCTTACAGTTTGGAGGCTTTAAGTCCGAGTTCAAATGCCAGGCTCTAGAGGCTGAGTGAAAGACCCTCAACCTTGGGCTGCAGCTCTGCCTCCTGCTCCCGACCCACTGGAGCTAGAGGCTTTTCTTCACTCAGACAGCTGCTGACTGCTGAGACTGACAAGCCCAAGGTTGACAAGTAAAAAGGCACAGTCCCGATGTTACCAAACCACATGGCAGGCCATTAATTCAAGTCCACTGAAAGTCCCAGTCCCAAAGTCGGCAGAACATGGCAGGCTGCTGAACAATGACACGGCTATATGCAGGGTTCAAACATGCCATAAGCTAGAGACTGTTCCCAAATCTGCTGGTTGTATATGGGAAGCAGATCACATCCCTACTCAGCTGCTTATGGTAGATCCCACCGTGGAGTTGATTGCCAATAACTACCACCAGCTGCCCAGCCATTCAACCAGGCCTAGCCAAGTTGACACACAGCCTTAACTACCACATTCAGTTCTGGTAATGATGATTTAATACCACTATTCTCTAGCAACATAATTACTATAATATAAAGATTCTTATCGTATTACCCATAAATAATATTACAATTTAATGCTACTACTTAATGCTCCTACTTCAATCAACTAATTTTATGCAGAAAGAAACTTCAACCTTCAAAACTTCACAAGTTTTTTTCCTTTTTATTACTTTGAATTTTACGTAACTTCATCATTACATACTGAAATAGAGTACATAGGATGAAATATTTTTCAGTAGGACCTTTATTTAGATAGTAGTGCTTCAAAGATTTCCAGCAATATATCAGACAGTGTTTCACTGGTATTCATTCATAAAGTTTTCACTGGCCAGTTCTTTGAGAAATGGATGGCCCTTTCCTTCTTCCAAGTCTGTCTTTGTCTGCAAGCTCTGCTGAAACCTGTTCACCATGGGTGACCCTGCTGGTGTTTTAAATACTGGTGGCATAGCCTCTAGCCTCATAGCAACACAGAAGCCACCACAGTACGACAAACTGACAGATGAGTGTTGAAGAGCAAAGATGTCTCTGAAGATTAAGGTGCGCCTAACCCAAGCCATGGATTTTCTGTAGTCTCATATGCATGTGAAAGCTGGACAATGAATAAAGAAGACCAAAGAAGAGTTGATGATTTTGAGTTGTGGTGTTGGTGAAGAATACTGAAAGGACCATGGACTGCCAGAAGAACGAGCAAATACATCCTGGAAGAAGTGTAGCTGGAATGCTCCTTGGAAGCGAGAATGGCTGGACTTCATTCCATCTACTTTAGTCATGTGGTCAGAAGGGACCATTCCCTGGAGAAGGATACTATGCTTGGTAAAGTGGAGAGGTCAGCGAAAAAGAGGAAGGCCCTCAATGAGATGTATTGTCACAGTCACTGCAACAGTTGGCTCAAGCATAGCAAGGATTGTGAGGATAGCACAGGATCAGGCAGTGTTTTGTTCTGTTGTACAAAGGGTTACTATGAGTTGAAACTGACTCTATGGTATCAAACAACAACATTTGAAATTATGATAGTTTACATTTTCTTTCCCAATATTAATATCACTTATTTACTTGTTGCATTAGCTAAAATCTTGAAAACAGTGTTGAGAAATTGGGTGATAATACGCTTTCCTGTTTTGTTCTTATTTTAATGGAAATGTCTTTGATATTTCACTAGTTGGTAACATATTTACCATTACTTTATGATCTTTAAAATGACTGCTGAATTTATCAAATGCTTTTTTTTGTATATAATGATAAAAATCATATCATTTTAAACTTTATTTATGAAGGTAATGAATTATATTTATATGGTTTTGAGGTATATATATGTAATTTTCTATATTGAAACATTTCCTCATTCCTAAAGTACACTCTATTTGGTTATTCAACGTTATTCTTATAATTCCTTGCTGGATTTGAGTAGTTTATATTTTGTTTACATGGTTTAGAATATATTTTTAAGTAAGATTGGTTTATAGTTTCATTTCTTTGTGCTATCTTTATCTGGTTTTGGTATTAGAATTAGTCTTGCTTTGTCAAATGAATTGGGAAGATTTACATATTTTTCTTATGGTCTGGAATAGTTCTGAATAAGGAAAATTCCCATGTTGCTTATTCTTGGGAAATTATACTATGTACCTGCAAAACTATCTAGGTTTGCTTATCTTTTTACATTAGGTCTTTGATCACCTTTATCTTCAATGGCCATTAATTTGTTCCATTTTCTAATTTCGAGAAAATTTTAGACTGTATTTTTCTAGAAAAATCAAGCATTTTATCTAGATTTCTAATTTATTGGTAAGAAGTTGAATAAAATATTTTCGTATAATTACTACATGACCATGGGCATATTGCTTTTCTCTATTTAAGAAAAATACTAAAGTCAGTATCTTGTTTATCTTTTTATCCTCCTCAGATGATTGCTACAAATTCTAGTAACTTACGTCTTTAGTTCTTACAGAAAATAGCCACCTCAGACTGATATTTTTGATGAAATTTTATACATACTGTAACTCCTATCCTTTCTGTTTTCCATTCTTAGCCTGTTAATATTTTATTAATAATAGCAGCCATTTTATGAATATTTCCTGTGTGTTTGACATTTGATAAACAGGCCCTGTACTTACATTATTTGAGTCTCAAAATAGTTCTACTTAATGCAACGCACTGCAGTTGAGTTGGATCCGACTCATAGTGACCCCTCCTTGGGCTTCTGAGGCAGTATCACTACGGAAGTAGATTGCCCAACCTTCCTTCTGAGGAGTGGCTGGTGGATGTGAACCACCAGCCTTCTGGTTAGCAGTCAAATGCCATAGGCGCTGTGCTAGTTCTAGGACTTAGGAATTAGTGTTTCCATTTTATGGATGAGGATACTAAGGCTCAGAGAGGTTATGTAACTCAGCCAAAGATACTCAGTTAGCAAATGGCATACTGGGATGGGAACTACAGCTGTTAGATTAAGCTTGTGCTGTTAACCACCATTTTCTACTTTCAGTAAGTCTGTTTCACTTTTTCAACTAAAATACTTACCTTGTGTTAAAAATAAGGATATAATCAAGTATCTAAATAAACCACATAATAACTTGAAAGGAACTATATACATTATTAACCTAAAAACAACCTTGTTATTACAATGATTTTTTTAAAGGATGTTTGCTTTTTGGATATTCCTGTGAGCTTTCCCCACCTTTTCCCAGTATTTGAGACTAGACATAGAGCCTGTTAACGTAGTGTTTAGTCTACCACCAAAGGGATACGTTTTTTTGGTATATGGAGGTAACTAGGTAACAATTGGGAGCTCTGGTGGCGTAGTGCCTAAGGCATTTGACTGCTAACCAGAAGACTGGCAGTTCAAATCCACCACCCACTCTTCAGGAGGAAGGTTGGGCAATCTACTTCAGTCGTGATTGTTGTTGTTGTTATGTGCCGTCGAGTCAGCCCTGACTCATAGCGACCCCTCCTTGGGTTTCCGAGGCAGTATCACTATGGAAGTAGGATTGCCCAACCTTCCTTCCGAGGAGTGGCTGGTGGGTTTGAACCGCCAGCCGTCTGGTTAGCAGGCAAGTGTCTTAGCCACTATGCTACCAGAGTGATACTGCCTCGGAAACCCAAGGAGGGGTTGCTATGAGTCAGATCCAACTCAAGGGCAGTGAGTTTTTTTTTTTTTTTTCCTAAGGTATCAATTAGTAATTTCAATGAATTCCAACTCAATTGGGCAATAAAGTGATGCTCCATTGTCTTGGTTCCCTGCCTTGGTTTATGTGGTGTGTCAACTTGGCTGGGCCGAGCTGAGTGGCTGGGCCGAGCTGAGTGGCTGGGCAGCTGGTGGTAGTTATTCCCCATGATGAGACTGGCAATCAGCTCCATGGTGGGATCTACCACAAGCAGCTGAGTAGCTGCTTTGGTTATGTGGTCTGCTTCCCCATATGTAAGAAGTAGCTTTGGGAATGGTCTCTAGCCTATGGCACACTTGGACCCTGCACGTAGCCCTGTCATTGTTCAGCAGCCTGCCATGCTCTGCCAACCTTGGGACATACAATGGAATTGAATTAATGGCCTGCCATGTGGTTTGGTAACATTGGGACTGTGCCTTTTTGTCAACCTTGGGCTTGTTAGCCTCAGCAGCCAGTAGCTACCTGAGTGAAGAGATGCCTCCAGCTTCAGTGGGCCGGAAGCAAGAGACAGAGCTGAAGTCCAAGGTTGAGGGGCTTTCACCCAGCCCCTAGAGCCTGGCACTTGGAACTTGGACTTAAAGCCTCCAAACTACGAGAGAATAAACTTCTGTTTCTTAAGGCCATCCCATTTTTGGTATATTCTTGTCAGAGCAGCACTAGGTAACCAAAACAGTATATAGCCCTGACAGTAAGAGACATCCAAGGTGTAAAACAATCCCGGGATTTATGTTTGATAGGGGGTCCTGGGTTACAGGAAGTAGGGTGGGGAGAGGGCCAACATTCTAGGATCTAGAACCTATTTAAGCTCTCCACCCTAGCCCACCACAGCCATCCTGTCTCCCACAGTCCAGAGGATGCCTGTTGGGGCTCCAGGTTGAGTAGAATTACAGAAAGTGACAGAACAGGTACTAACTAGATATGAACTTCCTCAGGCTTTTAGGTGAGTCTGCATTATTACTTAGAGAGGCATTAAAGCATAATGATTAAAAGCATGGGTTCTAGACTGGCTGCTCTGAAAAGTAATCTTTGCATTGTTCCTGGTGGGCTTTCTGCGAGTCTCCTCCGCAGTCCACAGGGGACTTGAGTAAGTTTCGCTCCCAAGTCCTAGAATTTGTGCTATTTTAGTAATCCACTGCATGGGATCACCAGTCAGAGGCAACCGTGGACACCAGCTCCCAGATCACCACTAAGGACTTAAAGGAGAAGAAAGAGGTTGTGGAGGAGTCAGAGAATAGAAGAGATGTACCCGGTATTGGGAATGCTAATGAGGAATATCGAACAGGAGGCCGACAATGAGGTAGACGAAGACGATGAGGAGGAAGAAGAGGTGGAAGAAGAAGGGAATGGTGAGGAAAAATATGGAGATGAAGAGGCGGCGGCTGAGGCAGCTATAGGCAAACGGGCAGCTGAAGATGATGAGGATGGTGATGCTGACACTGAGAAACAAGACCGATGAGGATGACTCCAAAAAACCAAACTCACCGCCATAGAGTGCATTCTTTGCCCTACTTCTTTCTGACTTCACTCCTGGTGAGACCATGTTCATTATAATCTCAAAGGAGGGAAAAAAATTGTGAAAACAGCAAAAAAATACAATCTTATTCCAAGCATTCCAGTAATTTTTTCTGTGTATGTACTTAGCTGTACTATAAATAGTTGGTTTATATGAGATGGTTAAAAAGGACAAAGATGAAAGATTTCTTTTCCTTTTTTTGTCTATTAAGTTCCTAGGTTTTTTTTGGCCTATTTGATGTATGTGTGAAACAATAAACTAGAATTTTATTTTGCTGGGTTGTTCTAAAAAAGAAAAAAGAATCTGGGTTATGGAGCTAGATCTCCTGGATTTGGCTCTCAGCTCAGCTGTTCACTACTTGAGTCATTACTTAAACTCTTGTACCATAATTTTCTTGTCTGTAAAATGGACATTATAATACCAACTGTTATGAATTGAATTGTCTCCCAGTAATATGTGTTCTAAATCCTTACCACTATACCTGTGGTTATAATTCCATTTGGGAATGGATTTTCTTTGTTATGTTAGGAGGTCATATCAGTGTAGGGTGTATTTTAAACCAGTCATCCTTAAGTAAGCAAGCAGAGATGGGGGAAAATAGGTACCAAACTACACGAAGATTGCTGAGGAAGAAGCTGAAAAGAGACAAGGATCTTCCTTAGAACCAACAGAGAGAGAAAGCCTTCCCTGAGAGCCTGTACTCTGAATTCAGACTCTATTCTTCGAAACTGTGAGGAAATAAATTTCTATTCGTTAAAGCCCCTCACTTGTGGTGTTTCTGGGATAGCAGCATCAGACACCTACCTCACAGGATTGTTGGGAGGCTTAAGTGCTTAGAAACAGTACCTGACATACAGCAAGCTCTGAGTGAAAGTTAGGCAATAGTAATATTATTACTGTTTTTTTGCTGTTCACATTCTGGCTTTTTTAAAATTTTATTGTTGTTGGTAATATACACAACAAAACACACACTAGTTCAACCATTTCAACACGAACGATGCAGTGACATCGATTACATTCTTTGAGTTGTACAACCATTCTCACTGTCCTTTTCTGAGTAGTTCTTCTGCCGTTAACATAAACTCACTGCCCTCTAAGTTTCCTATCTAATCTTTCCAATTGCTGTTCTTGGTTCCCATATAGATAGTTCTTTTTAAAAAGGCCATAATGCTCAAAGCAGACATTTTTTACTAGTTTAGCTAAACAATTATTTGGTTTTAAGAAGACTTTAAGAGATATTTTTGGTTTGTTGTTGTTGTTGTTGTTATGTGCCGTCGAGTCAGCCCTGACTCATAGCGACCCCTCCTTGGGTTTCCGAGGCAGTATCACTACGGAAGTAGGATTG
>NW_006921630.1:12213059-12218261 GCF_000298275.1 Orycteropus afer afer
GGCAGCACAACAGAATCCCGATCCAGAGAAGAGTGTCTCTTTTCCCAGGATGTCCATAAATATACTGGAAGCAGTCCACACCCCTAGGAAAACTCCCTTTCAGTGGATTGGCTGCTCAAAACATATACATCTGATCCCATCATTGGAACAACCCACATCACAATTGCTTAAACCACACAGATTGTGGTCCAGCCAAGTTGACACACAGCTCCAACTATCATAGTCTACCCCTTGTCAACTTGGCAGTTGTACACATCTTCTTAACCATATATAATATCTATATAAGGACAATTATAAAGTCTTATTTGCAACTAACATGATATGCTAACACACGTATAACCAAAACGCATTAACCTTATTTATATTTCACAGTTCCTAACAGAGGGAAACAAAAATATTTGATGCACATATACAATGAAGAAACATAACAATCACAATCTTTGTTTCTGTAACTGGTCACGTGGTCATAGCTGATACTCAGAACTACATTCTTCCTCCACTCATTCTTTATTTCTCTTCCCCTCAGCAAGCACCTCAGCTGATCGTGGTTCTTTGCCTGGTGGGGTGACCTAAACCTTCTTTCCTGAAGGGTCTGGGCCATTAGTAGTCATATCAGAATTGGGTTGCTGTAATTTTCCATTGACTTTAGTCACAGGGCATGGTAGTACTAAGAGATATCCTAAAGAATCTCCTGTATTCCAGACATATTCTTCTTTACTTCTATTATATAAAGCCAATCCAATTTCCCCTTGGTAATCAGGATCTATCACACGAGATACTACAGTAATGCCCTTCTTTGTCTGTTGATCAGAGGTATGAGGAAGCTAAAATGGCCGGGTGACATTCTTAATTTCCAGTTCAGTGAAATCAGTATTGTGTCTCCAGGTGGGAGTATTCCTCCCTTTGGGACTAAGATCTCCAGACCCACAGAGCATAGGGTAGCAGGGACAAGAAGCAAAAATTTTTTGAGTGGGTCACTAGGGTAATAGTGAGTGGTACCACTCCTGTTTCCACCCCTTGGTTCCTGGACCCGTGAACCCTGGCTATTGGAGAAACAGAACCGTATACTGGACACTGGTTTAGAGCATATAGAGCCTCCTGGAGAACATTGCCTCAACCCTTCAAGGTATTGCCACCTAGCTGGCACTGTAATTGTGTTTTTAGTAGGCCATTCCATTGTTCTGTCAAGCCAGCTGCTTCAGGATGATGGGGAACATGGTAAGACCAGTGAATTCCGTGAGCATAGGCCCATTGCTGCATTTCATTTGCTGTGAAGTAAGTCCCTTGATCTGAAGCAATGCTGTGAGGGATTCCATGATGGTGGATAAGGCATTCTGTAAGTCCATGGATGGTAGTTTTGGCAGAAGCATTGTATGCAGGGAAGGTGAATCTATATCCAGAATAAGTATCTATTCCAGTAAGAACAAAACACTGTCCTTTCCATGATGGAAGTGGTTCAATGTAATCAACCTGCCACCAGGTTGCTGGCTGCTCACCCCGAGGAATGGTTCCATATCGTGGACTCAGTGTTGGTGTCTGCTGCTGGCAGATTGAGCACTCAGCAGTGGCAGTAGCCAAATCAGCCTTAGTAAGTGGGAGTCCATGTTGCTGAACCCATCTCTATCTCTGCCACCATGGCCACTTTTGTTCATGAGCCCACTGAGCAATGACAGGAGTAGCTGGGGAAAAAGGATGGCTGATTTCCACTGAACATGTCATCCTATCCACCTGATTGTTAAAGTCCTCCTCTGCCAGGGTCACCTTTTGATGAGCATTCACATGAGACACAAATATCTTTACTCCTTTGGCCCATTCAGAGAGATCTATCCATATACCTCTTCCCCATACATCTTTGTCACCAATTTTCCAAACATGCTCCTTCCAAGTCCAAGACCATCCAGCCAAGCCACAGTCCACGAATTCGTATATAATTGCACATCTGACCATTTCTTATTCCATGCAAAATGAATAGCCATATGCATGGCTCGAAGTTCTGCCCATTGGGAGGATTTCCCTTCACCACTGTCCTTTAAGGAAGTCCCAGAAAGGGGCTGCAGTGCCACTGCTGTCCACTTTCGAGTGGTGCCTGCATATCGTGCAGAACCATCTGTAAACCAGGCACGAGTTTTCTCCTAAGTCAGTCAACTGATCATAAGGAACTCCCTATGAGGCCATAGGTGCAGACTGGGAGAAGGAAGGTAATGTGACTGGAGTGGAGACTGTAAGCGGTTGGGCCACTTCCTCATGCAACTTACTTGTGCTTTCGGGTCCTGCTTGAGCCCTATCTCTGATATACCACTTTCATTTAATGATGGAGTGCTGCTGTGCACATCTAACTTTATGACTCTGTGAGTCAGACAACACCCAGTTCATGATGGGCAGCTCAGGCCTCATGGTGACTTGGTGGCCCATGGTTAGGTGTTCAGTCTTTACTAAAGCCCAATAACAAGCTAAAAGCTGTTTCTCAAAAGGAGAGTAGTTATGTGCAGAGGATGGCAGGGCTTTGCTCCAAAATCCCAAGGGTCTGCATTGTGATTCACCATTAAGGACCTGCCAAAGACTCCAAACAGCATCTCTATCTACTACAGACACTTCAGGCACCATTGGATCAGCCGGATCATATGGCCCAAGTGGCAGAGCAGCCTGCACGGCAGCCTGAACCTGTTGCAGAGCTTCTGCTGTTCTGGGCCCCATTCAAAACTAGCAGCTTTCCAAGTAACTTGAAAAGTTATCCCAAATGAGGGATATGTTGCCTCCAAACTCCAAAGAGGCCCACCAGACATGTGCCTCCTTTTTAGTTGTGGGGGAAGCCAGATACAATAACTTATCCTTCATTTTAGTAAGAATATCTCAACATGCCCCACACCATTGGACCCCTAGAAATTTCACTGAGGTGGAAGGTGCCTGAATTTTTGTTGGGTTAATTTCCCAACCTCTAGCATGCGTATGTCTCACCAATAAGTCTTGAGTCATCAATACTTCTTCCTTACTGGGTCCAATCAGCATAATGTCATTAACATAATGGACTAGTGTGATGTCTTGTGGAAAGGAAAGGCAATCAAGACCCCCAGACTACATTATTTCGTAGTGCCAGGGAGTTCATATACCTCTGAGGAAGCACTGTGAAAGTGTACTGTTGGCCTTGTCAGCTGAGGGCAAACTGCTTCTGATAGTCCTTTGAAACTGGTATTGAGGAAAAGGCATTGGCCAGATCAATAGCTGCATACCAAGTACCAGGAGATGTACTAATTTGCTCAAGCAATGAAACCACATCAGGAGTAGCAGCTGCAGTTTGAGTCACCACCTGATTAAGTTTACAATAAGTTACTATCATTCTCCAAGATCCATCTTGTTTTTTGCACAGGCCAAATAGGCAAATTAAATGGGGATGTGGTGGGAATCACCACCGCTGCATCCTTCAAGTCCTTGATGGTGGCAGTAATCTCTGCAACCCCTCCAGGGATGCACTATTGCTTTTGATATACTATTTTTGTAGGTAGAGGCAGTTCTAATGGCTTCCACTTGGCTTTTCCTACAATAATAGCCCTTACTTCACATATCAGGGACCCAAAGTGGGAATTCTGCCAATTGCTCAGTGTATCTATTCCAATCATGCATTCTGGAACTGGGGAAATCACTATAGGATGGGTTTGGGGACCCACTGGACACATTGTGAGATGCACCTTAGCTAAGACTCCATCAATAACTTGAGTGCCATATACCCCCACTTTTGACTGGTGGGCCACAATGACACTTTGGGTCTCCTGGAATTAGTGTCAGTTCAGAGCCAGTATCCAGTAATCCCCGAAAAGTCTGATTATTGCCCTTTCCCTAATGAACAGTCACTCTCGTAAAAGGCCTCAGATCCCTTTGGGGAAGGCTGGGAAAAGATTGACATTATAAATTTTTGGCAATGTAGTGGGGTCCTTCCTCAAAGGGACCCGGCCTCCCCTTCATTCAAGGGGTTATGGGTCTGTAAACTGCCTCAAGTCTCGGAATTGATAGAAAGGCCATGACTCTCTATTCTGGCGATTCAATACAGACTGCTGTTCACGTGACCTAGAATTCTGTCTATACAGATCAAGTAAATATTTAGTAGGTTTGCCATGTATTTCACTACCAGGAACACCATGTGCAAGTAGCCAATGCCATAATTCCTTACGAGTCAGACTATTCTGATTACTGTTCTGAGTCTACTGTCCATTATGGTAACCATGCCCACCTTGCCTTTGTCGATTAACTGGTGCCACTTGGCCCCTACTACAATGGGGTCCAATCAGCCCCATCGTAGTTAAATGCCTTAGTTTAATTAGGGCAGTTCCCACTGTCAAATCCGGCTTACATAAAATAGCAGTCATAGCAGTCTTCAAGGATGCTGGCGCTCCCTTTACAAATTTATTGCTCACTGTACTAGCAAAAAGTGTGTCTTCTGGACTTGCCATTGCTGGCTCTAGGGGTCTAATCTGATAAATCCATTCTAATAGGCCAATTTCCGTAAGCCTCTGTATAGTTTCTTCTTCATTATACCAAGGCAGGTCTGGTACTTCGACTTGATTTAAGGTAGGCCACCACATAATCCATGCCTCAGTAAGCCAACCAAATAAACTATTATTACATCCTTTCCTAACCTCTCAAGCTGAAACACTGAATGAAGAGTTTGTACTTAGTGGGCCTAAATCAATAAACTCAGACTGATCCAATCTTACATTCCTTGCACCATTATCCTACACCCTCGGTAGCCATTCCCATACATATTCTCCAGGTTTCTGTCTCTACATGTTAGGAAAATCAAGTAGGTCTTTTTGGGTGTAGCGTACCACCTCCTCAGTCACACTTTGTATTTTACCTTTTGGGGCTTGCTTGGCCTTAACTTTAGTTATAGGTCTAACAGCAACAGTGGGTGGTTGAGACAGTTCCTGAGAACATTCAGCAATGTCTTCCATGACCTCTGCCTCAGGCAATGACCCAGCAGGAACAGTTGGGTTAATCCCATCAAGTTGAGGGGGAGGGGATAATGGTTTTATAGTAATCCCTTCAGATGGAGGGATTCAACAGAATTTACTGGTACCATATCTTGATTTTCCTGGCTATCTGCCCATATGTTGCCATTCCAGGTTTCAGGATCCCATTTTTTCCCAATCAATGCCCTCACTTTAACTTCAGACACCATTCTGGGTTGGTAATTTAATTGGAGTTGTAATT
>NW_006921630.1:12218941-12222061 GCF_000298275.1 Orycteropus afer afer
TGGATTGTTCGCTCATGGACAGTTGTAGACAGCACAACAGAATCCTGATCCAGAGAAGAGTGTCTCTTTTCCCAGGATGTCCATAAATATACTGGAAGCAGGCCACACCCCTAGGGAAACTCCCTTTCAGTGGATTGGCTGCTCAAAACATATACATCTGATCCCATCATTGGAAAAAGTCACATCACAATTGCTTAAACCACACAGAACTGTGGTCCAGCCAAGTTGACACACAGCTCCAACTATCACAGTTTCCCATTAAACAATTTATTACACAATTTTTTCTGTGACATTAGTTGCAATCCCTTCAAGGTAACAGCACTGTTCCTACTTCCTGGGTTTGTTGTTTCCATTCACCCATCTTTCCTGCCCCTTCTTGGCTTCTCAGCTTTGTTTTTGGACAGGTGCTGTCCTTTGTCTGGTATGGTTAATTGTTCTGAGGAACACGTTCCTCGTGAGTGTTACTGTTCACTTGATAGGTCTGTTGTTTGGCTGAAAGGTGATCTCTGATAGTGGATTCAGTTCCAGGTTTGAAGGGTGCCATAGTCCTGAGGCTTCTATCAGTCTCTCTCTGACCAATAAGTCTGGTCTTTTTTATGATTTTGAATTTTGTTCTACATTTTTCTTTTCTTCTTCTTTTTTTTTTTAATTGTGATTTGGGTGAAAATTTACAGAGCAAATTCACTTTCCATACAGTTCACATACACTTTGTCTCATGACACTGACTACAACTTACCACAATGCAACAGATCCCCTTCCACCTCCTCCTGATAGTTAGCTCTTTCTTGTGTCCATCCCTCCATGCACTCCTGCCCCCTGAGGTGTCTCCCTGTTCATAAACAGCCCTTCTTTCTCCCATGATTGTTCTCTCTACGGAGTGTATCTACATCAGGTAAATGTTCAGCTCATATGCCTGTCTTTTGTTTGGCTGGAAGCCACAGGTGTGGGTTCAATTCCAGACCTGAAGGGCAGTGAGGGGCCATAGTCTCAGTGGTCCCACCAGGCTCTATCAGACCAGAAAATCTGGTCCCTCCTCTTTCTTTTCCAAATGAGTTTTTGTTCCACATTGTTCTCCCTCTCTATCCAGGATCTCCTACATAGACGCCCCTCTGAGTGACTGACAATGGTAGCCAGGCACCATCTAGTTCTTCTGGTCTCATAGTTGTATAGGCTGTGGATTGCATGGTGTACCAGTCACTAGGACTAATCCTTTCCATGAATCTTTGGTTTTTCTTTGTTCTTCTTTGCTCTGGATGAGGAGAGACCCATTGTTGCATCTAGATGGCTGCTCAGAAGCTTTTCAGATCCTGTTTGCTACTCGCCAAGGTAGGAGGTGGAACAATATTTTGTGTAGTATGATGCTGATTAAGTTTGATGTCTCCTGTGGCTATGGTCCTGAGCCCACAGGTTCAACTACTCAGTCACTCTGGGTAGCTGGCTGTGACCAAGAAGTGACTACAACCTTGCCCCTTATCAACTGTACTGTACACCTGGGAATTCAGATCATACAAATACACTTACAGGACCATTGTCTGCCAACCCTATACGTAGTCTTGGGTACACTGCCTGCTTCATAGACATACCTAATAGTTCAGCCTGTCCACCCACCTATCCACCCATATACCCATGTTTGCCTTCACTGACAACACAGTACTGTATGTGCAAAAGGGTTCATCTTTGTTGTCTGTACCTCCCATGTACCTCTCTATGTCTTCCTCTTGCTCAATGCCACCATGTTGATCACTCACATTTGGTACATTGCCCTTCTCTTCACCCAAATCAATACTTGTCTCTACCTATCTAACAGTGTTCCCTCCCCTCCCCTCAGGCCCCTGTTGACCAACAAAGAAAATTTCCTTCCATGGATAAACCTTTCCATGACTTTTACAATAACAGACTAATACAATATTTGTCCTTCTGTGATTGACTTATTTCACTCAGCATAATGTCTTCCAAGTTTATCCATGTTATGCAGTGTTTTACAGATTCTGGGTTATTCTTTAGGGTTGCATAGTATTCCATGTGTGTATGTACCATAGTTCGGTTATCCATTCCTTAGTTGATGGACACTTAGGTTGTTTCCATCTTTCGGCTATTGTAAATAGTGCTGCGATGAACATGGGTATGCATATGTCTGTTCTTGTCCTGGCTCTCACTTCTTTAGGATATATATGTAGTAATGGAATGGCTGGGTCAAATGGTATTTCTAATTCTAACTTTTTAAGGAATTGCCGTACTGCTTTCCACAGTGGTTGTACCATGTTACAGTCCCACCAACAGTGTATGAGAGTCCCAGTCTTTCCACATCCTTGTCGGCATTTGTTATTTTCTCTCTTTGCTACTAGTGCTGGAGCAAGATGGTATCTCATTGTTGTTTTGATTTGCATCTCTCTAATGGCTAATGATTGTGAGCATTTTTTCATATATTTGGTTGGCCACCTGAATATCCTACATTTTTCTTCTACTCTGTCCAGGACCTTCTATTGTGGTCTCAATTAGAGTGGTTGGTAGTGGCAACTGGGTACCATCTAGGTCTTTTGGCCTCAGGCTAGTAGAGGCTGTGGTTCCTGTGATCCATTAGTCCTTTGGACTAATTGTTTATTTGAGTCTTTGATATTTTTTTTCACTCCTCTTTGCTCTGGATGGGAAGAGACCAATAGTTGTATCTTAGATGGCCATTTGGAAACTTTCAAGACCTCAATCACTAGTCATAAAAGTAGGACGTAGAACATCGTCTTTATAGATTGTTGTTGTTGTTGTTAGGTGGCACTGACTCATAGCAACCCTGTGTACAACAGAATGAAACACTGGCCGGTCCTGTGGTAGCCTCACCAATCCTTTCTATACCTGAGCCCTTCGTTGCATCCACTGTGTCAATCCATCTTGTTGAGGGTCTTCCCCTTTTTTCATTACCCTCTATTTTCCAAAGCATGATATCCTCCTCCAGGGAATGGTCCCTTCTGACAACATGACCAAAGTAGGTGAGATGAAATCTGGCCATTCTCCCTTCCAAGGAGCATTCTGGCTGCACTTCTTCCAGGATAGATTTCTTAGTTCTACTGGCAGTCCATGGTCCTTTCAATATTCTTTGTCAGCACCACAACTCAAAAGCATCAACTC
>NW_006921630.1:12227581-12230275 GCF_000298275.1 Orycteropus afer afer
TTCTGTGTCTGTGTTAATTGGTTTCCCTTTTCTTTGTTGAAGAGGGTCTGTGCAATCCTTCTGCCTAGTCCGCCATCTTGCCCCGCCTCCCAGCTCCTTTATCTTGTCATTTGTTCTATTTGCTTTAGCTACTCTCCTTTAAGAGCAAGTTTCAGAATGTCGTCTGCATCCATTTTGGTCTTTTCTTCCTTTCCTGTCTTTTTTAATGACCTTTTGCTTTCCTCATGTATGATTTTCTTGATGTCATCCCACAGTTCCTCTGGTTTTCGGTCATTGGTGTTCAATGCATCAAATCTATTCTTTATATGTTCTCTAAATATAGGAGGGATATAATCAAGGTAATAGCTTTGCTCTCGTGGACTTGTTTTAATTGTCTTCAGCTTCAACTTGAACTTGCATTTGAGCAGTTGTTGGTCTTTTTCACAGTTAGCTCCTGGCCTTGTTTTGGCTGAATATATTGAGCTTCTCCATCACCTCTTTCCACAGATGTGCACTCCATCTGGTGAAGTTCATGTGTTTAGCTACCATTTACGTTGTTGAAAAAAGGTATTTGCAATGAATAAGTTGTAGGTCTTGTGAAATTCTATCATGCGATCTCTAACTTTCGCATTCCAATCACCAGTAATAACACTTCTTGATTGCGTGTTTGGTCAGTTTCAGACTGCAGAAGTTGGTAAAAATCTTCAATTTCCTCATCTTTGCCTTTGGTGTTTGGTGTGTAAACTTGAATAATAGTAGTATTAACTGGTTGTCTTTGGAGGTGTATGGATATTATCCTATCACTGACAGCATTGTGCTTCAGGATAGATATTGAAACATTCTTTGTGACAATGAATGCCTTGCTATTCCTCTTCAATTTGTCATTCCCAGCATAGTAGATCATATGGTTGTGTGATTCAACATGGCCAAAACCAGTCCATTTTAGCTCACTAATGCCTAGGATATCAATCTTTATGCATTCCATTTCATTTTTGACAACTTCCAATTTTCCTAGATTCATACTTTGTACATTCCATGTTCTGATTATTAATGGATATATGCAGCTGTTTCTTCTGAGTTTGAGTCATGCCCTATCAGCAAATGGAGGTCCTGAAAGCTTTACTACATCCACGTCATTAAGATTGACTCTACACTGAGGAGGCAGCTCTTCCTCAATTGTACTTTGAGTGCCATCTGACCTGAGAGGCTCATCTTCCAGCACTATATCAGATAGTGTTTCAGGGCTATTCAAAAAGTTTTCCAGTAATGTATCAGACAGTGTGCACTTCATAAGGTTTTCACTGGCCAATTTCTTGAGAAATGGATGGCCCTTTCCTTCTTCCAAGTCTGTCTTAGTCTGGAAGCTCTGCTGAAACCTGTCCACCACGGGTGACCCTGTTGATATTTGAAATATTGGTGGCATAGCCACCGGCCTCACAGCAACATGCAAGCATACGACAAACTGACAGACGAGTGGTAGTCTTTATGGATTATATTATACTAATTGACCCAGATATCTCCCAATACTATGGTTTAAGTTATAAATAATTAAATCAGGCTAGTAGTTTCAGGGCTTTATCCAACCCCCATGGCTCCAGAAAGTCTGGAGTCCATGAGAATTTGAATTTCTGTGCTGTATATTCTCCCTTTTGATCAAGATTTTTCCATAGAATCTTTGATCAAATGTTCAGTAATGGTAGCCAGGCACCATCTAGTTGTTTTGGTCTCATGACAAAGGAAGCAGTTGTTTTTTGAGGAAATTAGCCACACATTCCATATCCTCTTCCCATTCTTGATTCTCCTCCTTCTGTTGCTCCAGGTAAATAGGGACCAGTTTTCATGCCTTGAATGGCCACTTGCGAGCCATGCAATGAATAGAACAGCTGTTCTAAACATATTATTGGGCCAATTAACTAGGGTGTCTTTTATGAAACTATTACCCTAAACCTCCAAACCAAGGAACCAAATCCCATGAAGTTTTGGCTGTACCTAAGCAGCCTCAGCAGCTACTCTTTGTTGTTGTTTTTGTAAATATATGTCTTTTACAACTTTTGCCAATTCAAGTTTCTGTAGTTTTACAACTTACTGACATCAATTACAGTAAATAACTGTGCAATCCTACCCTTGCAACCACTGCCATGGAGTCAGATCTGACTCATAGTGACCCTTGGGTTTCCGAGGTGGTATCACTATGGAAGTAGATTGCCCAACCTTCCTTCTGAGGAGTGGCTGGTGGGTTTGAACTACCAGCCTTCTGGTTAGCAGTAAAGTGCCTTAGGCACTCTGCTTAGATTTACCATATATTGGAGAGGCATAGGGATCACCTTCTTGCATCTGCCTGGATAATGGATAATTCATAGCATATAACAACAAATGTAATTACTTAAATTTTTATATCGGAAGCATGTGATGAAGTGCAGGCCGAAGGTAAGGCATTAGGAGATCAAATGGCTGGACCACTTAGCATGATACAAAACACAACACACACTGCCATCAAGCTGGATCCAACTCATAGTGACCCCTCCTTGGGTTTCTGAGGCAGTATCACTATGGAGGTAGATTGCCCAACCTTCCTTCCGAGGAGTGCTGGTGGTTTGAACCACCAGCCTTCTGGTTAGCAGTCAAGTGCCTTAGGCCACCAGAGCTCCTACTTAGCGTGATAGGGCGATGTTAAGGAGCACAAAACTTGTGGAACCACCGTGCCTCTTCTTTCTG
>NW_006921630.1:12230375-12266469 GCF_000298275.1 Orycteropus afer afer
TTCTGAGGAGTGGCTGGTGGGTTTGAACTACCAGCCTTCTGGTTAGCAGTCAAATGCCTTAGGCACTATGCCACTAGAGCTCCCACCCTACCCTTAACCAGTGCAATTTTTCCATCATCATTATCCCCCATTTTCCATTCCCTCCCATCTGGTAATCACTAATAAACTTTGGTCTCTATATATTTGCCTTTTCTTGTCTTTTATATAACTAAAGTCATATAATATTTCTCCTTTTGTGATTAACTTATTTCACTCAGCATAGTGTCTTCAAGCTCCATCCATATTGTAGCATATATCAAGACTTCTACTGGCTGAGTAGTATTCCATTGTGTGTATGTACCACATTTTGTTCAACAGTTCATCTGTTGATAGGCATTTAGTTCGTTTCCAAACACCAAAAACCAAACTCGCTGCCATTGAGTTGGTTCCAACTCATAACGATTCCTCCTTGGGTTTCTGAGGCAGTATCACTATGGAAGTAGGTTGCCCAGTCTTCCTTCTGAGGAGTGGCTGGTGAGTTTGAACTTCCGGCCTTTTGGTTAACAGTCAAATGCCTTAGGCATTACGCCACCAGGTTGTTTCCATCTTTTGGCTATTGTGAATACTACTAAAATGCACATTGGTGTGTAGGTCTGTTTGAGTCTCTGCTTTCAAGTCTTTTGGGTATACACTCAGAAGTGGAATTGCTGGGTAGTTTTATATATATATATTTTTAGGAACTGCCACACTCTTTTACATAATGGCCCATTCCCACCAGCAATGTGTAAGGGTTCCAGTCTTCCCACATCCTTGCCAACATTTATAATTTTCTGTTTCCTTTTTAAATTTTAGCCATCCTAGTAGGAATGAAATGTTACCTCATTGTGGTTTTGATTTGCTTCTCTCTGACAGTTAATGATGTCGAGCAGCTTTTCATGTGTTTGATGGCCTTTTGAATATCTTTTTTGGTGAAATGTTTATTCAAGTTCTTTGCTTAGTTTATCATTGTTATTTGTATTTTTGTTATTTAGTTGTTGACATTTTATATCTATTTTCATTATTAGATTCTTATTGAAGATATGGCTTTTGGACATGTTCTCCCAGTTGGTAGTTTGTCTTTTCCCTTTTTTGGTAAAGTGTTCCAATGGACAATAGTTTTTAATTTTTATGAGGTCCCGTTTTATTTTGTGGTTTGCTCTTTGTGGTTTTATTCTTATATCAAATAACCCATTATTAAAAGCTAGGCTTCACACTGTGCCCTTGTGTTTTCTTCTAAGATTTTTATTTAGGTACTTAATCCATTTTGAATTTTTGTTTATAGTGTGTATGGTGTGAGGCATTGATTCTGTTCCATTTTTATGCATGTGGAAATTCAGTTTTCAAACCCATTTATTTAAGAGACTCTTCTTTCTCCATTGAATGTACTTAGTACCCTTGTCAAAAATCAGTTGACCATAGATGTATGGGTTTATTTCTGGACTCTCAATTCTATTCCATTGGTCTGTCTATTGTTGTATCAGTACCAGTCTGTTTTTATTACTGTAGCTATAATATATTTTAAAATTTGGAAGTATGAATCCTCCTGCTTTGTTCTTCTCTTTCAGCATTGCTTTAGTTAGCTATTAAGGGCTTCTTTCCATTCCACATAATGTTGAGGATTGTTTTTTTCCATTTCTGTGAAGAAGGCTGTTTGAATTTTGATTGAGATTGTGTTGAATCTATAGATCATTTTGGGTAGTATTGACATCTTAACAATATTAAGTCTTCCAATCCAAGAACATACAACATCTTTCCATTTATTTGTCTTCTTTAATCTCTTTCACCAGTGGTTTATAATTTTCATTGTATAAGTCCTTCACATCCCTGGTTAGATTTATTCCTTGGTATTTTATTCTCTTAGATGCTATTGTAAATGGAATTGTTTCCCTAATTTCCACTTCAGATTTCTCATTGCTGGTGTATAGAAACCCAACTGATTTTTGTTTTTAACATTGTTTTTAATTGGTATAGGTTATCATATAGGTAGGAGCTCTGGTAATGTAGTGCCTAAGGCATTCAAACCCACCAGCCACTCCTTGGAAGGAAGGTTGGGCAATCTACTTCCATAGTGATACCATCTCGGAAACTCAAGGAGGGGTCGCTATGAGTTGGATATGACTCTGTGGCAGTGGATTTATCATGTGGGTTTCCTTAAAACAGGTGAAAATTAAATGAGTGGTTCCGTTCTCTGAGTTAGGGGCTCTGGTGGTGTAGTGCCTAAGGCACTTGACTGCTAACCAGAAGGTTGGTGGTTCAAACCCACCAGCCACTCTTTGGAAAACTGGGCACTCTACTTCCATAGAGATACCACCTCGGAAACCCAAGGAGGGGTCGCTATGAGTCGGAGATGACTCAACAGCACATAATAACAAGAACACATTCTCTGAGTTATACTTTTTGAATTGAGCAACAATGAATTAGAAAGGATATGTGACAGCAGTTTAGAGAGATAGGAATTGCTCCCAGGCTGATAAGATTAGATTGTGGCATGATGAAACATATTAACATCTATAAAAAATCGGTGTCAGCCGTGTGGCAGATAGAGGCTTATATTGCCTCCTTCAATCTGGGCCCACTCAGACCTATTCCAGGAAATAGGTACTCTTGTGCATAACTCACCATTTCATTCCAAGTAGCAGGTACCTATCCTCGCTGCAGTAAGCAACCTGATAGGACTAAGCAGTTGGATCACATAATTAACTCCTCTAATCTACAAAACAACCTTCTGATTGTAATTTGGTTTTGCATGTAGTTTATCTGCATGGAGAGGCTATAGTGGCTGGAAGACTTGAATGTCTAGCTCCAGATCCAGTTATAAGTGTCATTGGAAATCAATACATTAGGATTTTCATGTAAATTTTGGGATTGCGTTGTTAATGCAAGTGTGTTCCTGATTAATGAATCTGCTTTCTTCATACTAAGTAGACAATTGAGCTACATAGCTGAGATCCAAACCATGGACCATGATAGATCCACCAAGGTCATGCCCCCGCCCCCCCAAAAAAAAAACCACATCACATACCTAGCTTTAATTCATTGGTTGGAAGTGATTTATATTTTCTTTACTTGGGATTTCCACATGTGGTGGTGGTGATGTTCTTCAATATCACCATTTTGCTGAAGCAGGGTAGAGCATCCCAACTTCTCTCCCTGAATCTCTGGGCTAGATTAATATGACCAAGAAAGAAAGAAAGACCTCATTACTGCTGTTTAAGATCTCCCTCTGTGGGACTGTTATTCTGCTGGATACCAATTTATAGCAGACAGAGCTGAAAGGAACCTTAAAGATGAACTAGGCCCCTCTGCCCCCATTTTACAGTTGAGGAAACAGAGGTTACTTGCCAAGGGGCCATATTTTCTTTTTTCCCCCAAGAAAATCCCTTTTTTTTTTTTAAATTGTGCTTTGGGTGCAAATTTACAAAGCAGATTTGTTTTACATTCAACAGTTCATGCACATTTGACTTTACAGCCCTGATTATAATCCCCAGCCATAAAAAACTCTCCTCCCCTCTCTTCTCTGTGACTACCCCTCCCTGTGCCCTTCTTATCTGTGTATTCGTGTCTATCCAGCTTTCCCTCTATGTGAATGCTGCCCCTCTGATGTCTCATGGTTGATTGATCTAAGGGGTACATCTCCCTAGGGTAGGTGGGTGCATCCCCCTGGGGTAGGTGTTCTGCATGTAGGTCTTTCTACTGTTGGGCTGAGAACCAATCCACAGAAGTGAGTCCATTTCTAGGCCTGATGCATAACTCAGGACCATAGTCTCAGGGGTTCTACCAATCTCTCCAACCAGTAATTCTGGTCATTTTTGTATTTTTCAATTTTGTTCCACATTTTTCCTCCTACTCTAACCAGGGTCTCCAATTTTGATCCTTTTCCGAGTGGTTGACATTGGTAGCCACGTACAATCTAGTTCTTGTGGTCGTGAAGGCTGAGGTCCTCATGGTCTGTCATATTTTTGGATGAATGGTTTCCAAATGACTTTGAATTTCTCCACTCTTTCCTTCAGGTGAGAAGAGACCAATAGTTGGATCTTAAGTGGCTGCTCGAAAGCTTTTAAGACCCCGGTTGCTACTCAGCAAAGTAGGATGTAGAACAAGATTTTTATGTAGTGTCTTGGGCCACTTGATAATGATGTCCCCTGGGACTATGGTCCCAAGCCTGCAGGCCAGGTGAGTCTCTCTCTCAAGGTGTTTGGTTGTTTCTGAGAAGCTACTCCAACTCAGTTCTCTGTTACTTCTGTAATGTATGTGGATAATTTTGTAGCACAAGTACATATGTAAGATTATCTTGAGCCAAATTTTTTCTTGGTCTTGAGTATATTCCTGTTTGTCTACCCCTTCTTGATCTTCTCACCTGGCTATGCATTTACCCATTGCCTAGTGTTTGGTGCCACTGGTAATGTAATATTGTGCATGTCATGGAATTTGCCTCTGTTGTCTATGTCTTTTGTGCACGTTTCTTTGTCCTCCCTTTGCCCCTTGTCACCACCGTGCTGTTCACAGACTCTTTCCATACCGTCCTTTCCCTCACCCAAATCAACATGTGGCCCTCAAATAGTCTGACAATTTCCCCTCCCTTTCTTCCCATCCCTGGTAACCAACAAATTGAATTCCCTTCCCTGAGTAGACCTTTCCTTGACTTTTTACAATAATGGACTCATACGATATTTGTCCTTCTGTGATTGGCTTATTTTCTTTATGTTCTCTTAAAGGTCTCTGTGTCTAAGGCTTGAGTATATTGGCCTGGTCTCAAGTGACGTTTCAGTTACATTCTTCTTCCTAACCTGAGCCTCATCATTTAGGACTATGTTTCTAACTGCATCCTTTGTAGCCTGACTGATATTGTGGTCTTTTTGACCACTCTGGAGATAAATTTCATGGGAATTAGACCTATTTTTATCATGGCCAAAGATGCTGAATTTGTCATGTTGGGGTCTTTTTTTTTTTTCTTTTTGACTCTACATCCCAAATTATAGACATATGATTTCATGATCTTATAATGATCTTCAATATGACCTCTTTAACTAATAATCATTATTTACTCACAATCTGATTAAATTCAAGTAATTCTATATAAATTTGCAGTCTGAAATAGAAATTTCTTTTAATATTTTTATTCATGTTTATTTTAATCATAGTACTAATTTATATTCCTAAAATGATTTTCTTTCTCTTTTTTTCCCCTTGTTTTGGGTATGGAGTATTACATGTTTTAATTTTTTTTCCTCCAATGACAAACTATATTATTAGCTTAACATTACTTTTTCACATATATTTAAAATGTTTTAATAGCAAGTTATAAATGAATGTCTATTTTCTTATAATGCATCTATGCATTTCCAAGAGGGATGTGAGACAAAACATGTAAGTGCTCAGAGGGTTACTCAGGGAGCACTTCCAAGGAGAATTATGCTTTGAACAAGATTTTAAAAGAAGGTACAGATATGTACTGGTGAAGAGGAAGGGATCGGAAAAATGACAAGTCAAACTTATAAATTATGCATTCAGGACCTATATCAGAAAAACATAGAATGGATGCTAGGAAAAGTAATAAATGCCCACTGCAGAATGGTTAAGCAGGTAGTTGACCACTTTACCTAGGTGGAAAACCAAAGAGGGCTTCCAGTCTTGCTGATAAGACAAGACAACAAGAAGATAAAGGAGGACCCTTGAAAATCAGTAGGAGGGGGTTGGATCTTACAGGAATGTGATGGAGGGTGCCCTTGAGAGTCTCTTGTATCATTCTGCTTCTGTCATCTGCTCAGAAAGAGGCCTGAGCTGGGAAAGGACAAACTGAGTGGGTGGCTAGGTTTTAGAATCAATTTTGTAGCTATGTAATATCAATTAGCAGAAGAGCTTTTCCCCACACAAAATTATTTTGAATCACTTTAGAAAAAATGGGCTGCCTAAAATATTTTGTCCATGATTAACAATGAATGGAAAATCACTGGTTTGGCCTTGCAAACAACACTTAATGTCAATAACTTCGGGCACTTTTCTAATTTTACGGTAAATTTTTATACTGAAACTAATTTCAGAAGCTATTTAATCTATGGGCCGTGGTAGTGAAAAGGTGATGTGGTTAGACTAGAATAATGATACTACTTTTCTGTACCAAAGTATTGGCAAGGTACTGATGGCTCGATTTTGGTTCTGTCAGTTTGAAAGTAAAGGAAGGAGATCCAGCTGTTCTGGAAACATTTCAGGTTATGTTAAAAATAGCATCACTTTATAATACTTGTTATAAGGAATAATTTACGCTTTGCTTTTAGTGCATTGATTTATCTCCATCTTGGATCAGGCCTAAGAGAGAAAGTTTCTAGATTTTTGTTGGTTGTGTAGTAAGTTCTCTGATAATTGTTTGGTTTCAGGGTGTAGAAATGTAGATTTTATTTTTTCTCTTTCCTCTTTTTCTTTTCATTTGCCTCTTTGCTACTTGCAAATCGCTCTGTTATGTCTACCATTTCCACTGGCCTTCCAATGAGAGGTCTTCTGAGGTCCTTGCTTTCTTGGAATAGCATATGAGGCATATTTAAGTGCCTTACAACATTCCTTGGTTTATGTGGGTTTTGATCCACATGGATTGGTGGTAGGTCTCTGAAAGGCACCAACACAAAAACGACAGGAATCCTGGGGCCTGGGGTCAGGTTGGGTTGTAAATGGCCACTTGACACTTGAAAAGATTGTTTCCGGAAGACATTGTTAAAGGGGTAGCTCTCTAAAGCTGACTGCACTTTTATGTTCTGATTCTCTTTTGTCTGGGGAAGAACATCAGTGAAATAAGGCTTCACTCCTGCTATGGCATTGATTTTATATGCATTGTGTCTGTCAGCTAGTGCTCTTCCAGATAAGATGGGCTGGAAAATGGCTGATCCTGAGACACCACTCACAAAGTTGTGGAGGAGGGAATGCCAAATCCCACCACTTATTGGACTCAAAGTGACCTGTGGCCATAAGCTGGCCAGACTCCGGAGAGCTTCACGATTCCATGATGAAGCAGGAAAATCAGCCTCAGTATGATAAAGCTGAGAAAAGTAAATACTAAGAGTGACGTCTGGATACATCAGCAAGAAATTGTACATTTTGCTGATGCAGCAGTGGTTAGCTTCATTGCAAGGAGAGTTGTTGGAATACAGAATGATATGTCCAATGTTGTTGTTATTGTATAAGGCTGAGTCAAGATAACCTTTTGTCTCAAATAGCATAGATTCTGGATGAATATGGTTGCCAGTGCAACTGCTAGCATGGCCCTTTTGCACCAAGTTGCCAGAAGAAGATTTTAGTTCATAAAATATGAGGTGTTTTGTTTGAGAATGTATTGGTCCATAAGGAAATCCAAAAGTCTGACAAAATTCTGTGTAGGGAACTCTTGCTTCTTCACCTGTTCGAATATGGTAAGGGCAATTAGCACAAACTAGAGAGAAATTAAGCCAGTAGTAAGGTTTTACTATTGTTCCACAATCTGCCAGATATTCCTCATATAAGGGCTCCATTTCTAGTTTTGTTGTCTTCTAGCTGCAACCTTAAAAAAGGAAGAGAAATTATATATAAAAACTATGCAGGGTAAAGAGGGAGAACAATGTGGAACAAAACTCAAAATCATTTGGAGGCAAAAAAAAAAAAAAAAGAAGGTGGGGACCAGGTTTGCTGGTCCAGTAGAGCCTGGTGTAACCACTGAGACTATGGCCCCTAGCTGCCCTTCAGGTCTGGAATTGAACCCACAACTGTGGTTTCCAGCCAAACAAAGTACAGGCATGTGAGTTAAACATTTACCTCAAGTAGACACACGCCCTGGGGAGAACAATCATGGGAGTAGGAAGGGCTGCTTATGCACAGGGAGATAGCTCAGGGTGCAGAAGAGTATGAAGGGATGGACACTGGGAGGAGGTAACTATGGGGAGGAAGTGGGAGGGGAGCTGCTGCATTGTAAATTTTGGTCAATGACATGAGACAAAGTATATGTGAACTGCTGTATGAAAAGTGAATTTACTTTGTAAATCTTCACCCAAATCCTAAAAAAAAAAGAAAAAATAGTGGCATAAAACCATGAAAAAAACAAAACAAAACAAAACAGACTATTTGTTCTAATGAATATAAAATGTATTATATATTATTTTATTTACCATTAAAACAGTAGAAATGAAGTTAGATTTAAAAAAAAAAAAAACCATGCAGGGAAATCTAAGGACAATGCATTATTAATTTATTGTCATTTCTTCCTTTCAAGAAGGTAGCACAGTAAGTGTAGTAGCATCTTTGATTCTAAAAGACAGTGATATCTAGATTAGAAAGTTCAGAACTCATCTTTCTTTATTGAGATTCCTGGGGATAGGGAGGAAACAAAGGAGAAAGGCATCTTTACTAGTTTCTTACATTCCGAGACAGTAGAGCAAGTGGGTTAACAGTGCAGGTTTCAGAAACAAAGTGCCTTGTTTCAAATGTGAGCTCTGCCTCATAGCAACCCCTCCTTGAGTTTCCAAGGCAGTATCACTACGGAAGTAGATTGCCCAACCTTCCTTCTGAGGAGTGGGTGGGGGGTTTGAACCACCAGCTTTCTGGTTAGCAGTCAAATGCCTTAGGCACTACGCTACCAGAGCTCCCTACTTAACTAGGTTGTTGTTGTTGTTGTTGTTATGTGCCGTCGAGTCGATGTAGGTGGGGTAAATCATTTAATGTCTGGGAGCTTCAACTTCCTCATGTATAAAGTGGGGATGAGTGCCTGCTTCATAGGATTGTCTTGAGAATTGCATGATTGAATAAATATGAAATGCTTTCCTATGTACCTGACACATTATAAGGATTCAATAAATATTAGCTCTTATTAGTAGTAATAGTACAAATCCCAGGGTGGGCTAGATGATTCCTGTTTAATGAAAGCCCTTCAAAATAGTGTAGGTTTTGCACTTAGTTCATAATGTTCTTCTTTTATCTCTTCTCTGAATATGACTGTGTCTAATATATTGTGCAGAGAGTTTGAGTGTGCTTGTATTTTAAATCAGCTATTTCTTAAACTAATTGGCAGTAATTTGGAGGTGATTCTCCTTTGGGAAAAGGGTCATGGGGTCAGTTTTACTTAATGATAGAGTTTTCTTGTAGAGATGCCACTTGACTATTCTTTGGGACATGGATCATACATTGACGTTTGAGTTTTATTTTCAGTGGGTGGTCATCCTAGAGCATTTTTGAAACTTTCTCGTTGTTGTTAATTACTGTGGAGTCAGTTCCAACTCACGGCAATCCCAAGTGTGCAGAGTAGAACTACTCCATAGGGTTTTCAAGGCTGTGACCTTTTGGAAGCAGATTGCCAGGCATCTGGGTGGATTTGAACTACCAGTCTTTTGACTAGTAGTCGATCACTTAACCATTGGTGTCACCCAGGGACTCCTTTGAAACTTTACAGTTCTGCTGGGTAAATATGGTTCTTTAGGCTATTTCAAACCAATAGTTTTTGTGATAATAAACCCCCATAATTGAGATCTTTAAGTTATGATCTTTCCTTTTAACAAATACTCCTTTGCTTATCACTTTTCTCAAGCAGCTACCTAGGGTATTATACTATGTTTAAAAAACATTTTAAAACAACTTTTTATTATACAAGTGTTATATGCTTATTGTAGAATATTTACAAAACACTGATAAAAAAGAAAAAAAACACCTGCGTCTTGTTGTATCACCTTATATTCTCATCACTGTTAATAGATATAGTCCCTCCAATCTTTTTGCTTATTTATGCATACTATAAATAACATCATGTTTTATATCTTTCTTTTTCACTTAGTGTTTTGTCATGAGCACTTCCCCATGTTATTAAAAAGTCTTCAAAAACAATATCCATGGCTAATTAACATTTTATTACATAACTTTAACATTCAGGTTTTTGCCTCATTTTTAATATTATCGCTAATGCTTTGATGAACATTTCTGGTAAATAATTCACTTATATATCTGATTCTTTTCTTTAGTGTAGATGACTAGAAGTTGTAGTAGTAAATGACTAGAAATTTAGGTCAAATTTAATCAAATTGCTTCCTATAAAGGTGTACCAAGCTCATCCCATTCTCTCCCAGTTGTGTTTATTACCATATATGAGAAGCAGGCATTGGTATCTCTGTTATAGTTTGTACCTTTTCTGTTCCTAGTGAGACTGAACACTTTTTCACATGCCAGTTGGTCTATAGTATTTATTTTTCAGTGAAATATCTTTGATCCTGAACTTAATTTTTTGTTTTGGTTTTCCCTTTTGTTTTCCCAGAGTTCCCCATTTATCAAGCGTATTCACTGTGTCGTCTTTGTTGCAAATATTTTAACTTGGTTTATAGATTATAGTCATTTAATTATACTATTTTAATTGCACCAAATTTTACTTTTCTATGTGGTCCAATCTTTACTCTGTGATTAATTTTTTTTACTCCTTTTTTTTTTTTTTTTTAAAGATTTCCCCATTAAAGAGCAATTACGTATTCTACCATATTTTTCTCTAGTTTATGGCTTCATTTTAAAAATTTAACTCTTTATACATCTGGGATTTTTGTTGGGATATGGTGCATAACTGTCTTGTAATCAATAAATAGACACTGTCTTAAAATCAGATTGTGGTAGTTAAGGTTATGTGTCAACTTGGCTGGGCCTGGTTTTGAGTGGCTGGGCAGCTGGATGTAGTTATTCTCCCTGGTGAGGCTGGTAATCAGCTCCATGGTGGAATCTACTGGAGCAGCTGAGTAGCTGCCTTAGAGATGTGGTCTGCTTCCTGTGTATAAGGAGAAGCATTGAGAAAGGTCTGTAGCTTTTTGGCATGTTTGGACTCTTTGTGTAGCTGAGTCTTCAGTTAGCAGCCTATCATGTTTTCCTGCTCATCCTGGGACTCTCTCTGGACTTGAATTAGTAGCCAGATGTGTTGTGTGGTAATATTGGAACTATGCCATTTTATTTGTCGACCTAGGGCTTGTTAGCCTCAGCAGCCAGCAGCTACTTGAACTCCAGTGGGCCGGGAGCAAGAGGCAGAGCTGAAGCCCAAGGTCAAGGGGCTTTCACCCAGCCCCTAGAGCTGGCATCTTGAACTCAGGACTTGTAGTGGAACAGAATAAACTCCTGTTTTATTAAGATCATCTACCTGTGGTATTCCTGTCAGACCTGGCAGCATGAAGTAACCAAAACCAGCAGCATACAGGTAACCAAAACACAGGTAAAGCAGGACGTTTAGATAATTGACCATCACCACGAAGTATATCTTTCACTTTTCTAATCTATCATTTCACAGATACTTATTGTGGCTTCTTATATGGAAGCAGGAGCCTTGGTGGTGCAGTGGTTAAGCTCTCAGCTGCTAACTGAAAGGTCAGTGGTTTGAACCTACCAGCTGTTCCATGGGAGAAGGATATGACATTCTGCTTCCATAAAGATTATAGCCTTGGAAACCCTATGGGGACAATTCTACTCTGTCTTACAGGGCCACTGTGGGTCAGAATCAACTTGATGGCAATGAGTTTTTTTTTTTTTTTTCCCCCTTCATATGGAAGCACTTTTATAGACTTCTGTCTTCCTCAGAAAGGAGCTCTGGTGGTACAGTGGTTAAGGTATTCAGCTGCTAACCAGAAGATCAGCAGTTTGAACCCACCAGTTGTTCCACTGGGAAAAGATGAGGCAGGCAGACTGCTTTTGTAAAGATTTACAGCCTTGGAAACCCTATGGGGCAGTTCTGTTCTGGTAGGTTGCTATGAGTCAGAATCAATTTGATGGCAGTGGGTTTGTTTTGGTCTTCTTCAGAAGCCAATCACTGCTGTACTTGATATGGCCTGCTATGTAGGCTGGGACCTGCAGGCTTCCAACACTAATCTTGTCCTCAGCAGAAAATATTTTAAGAGCCTTAATATAAATATAGGTGGGATGTGGCTTCACTCATGCCACCATTATTCCATTGGCTAATGTCACTGTGGTAACTCTGAATACCACATGCTTATCAAATTCTAGCTTTTTCTTAATCTCTGCCATGTCAACAGGGTCCACAAGGCTTTTGTCTCAGCTTCCTCTTTAGTACTAAAGTATCCTGATACAAATCAGTTTTTACCCTGAGTCTTCTTAGTTCCTATATAGTTTATTCTTGGAGGAGTTGGATCTTTCTGTCATTGTCTCCAGCTGTGTAACCCTTAGCAACAGGCCAACCATCTGGAACTATGGCATCATCTCCTACTTGATCCTGTTTTCTCCCTTGACTTCTTCCTCTTTCAACCTTACTCATCATACTGGGTCTCTTTGGCTATCAAAGCTTGCTGAGGCCAAGCCCTGATTCTCACTTTTCTTTTGAACACTGTGCCCTGAATGTGCTCTACCACTGGGTGGCGCACCTGACATCCAGGCTGCTGCTAAGGGAAATTTCAACTCACCCACAGAAATTTACTGTTTGACTAAAATGTTACGGAGGCAGTGCTATGAAGCCTCTTTCTTTTATTTTTTTGTCGGGGGTGGGGGGGGGGGGGGGGGAGCAGTAGGGGTTAACGAGATATAAATGGTTCCAGAATTACCTCTTTGGGAAGCAGAAGTCTGTCTTTTAACATAAAGGTCCTGAGACAAAACTGATTGCTCCTCGGAAACACTCCTTCTTTGCACTCCCCCTCCCCGGCTGTTTTACCTGGGAATAGTGCAGCAGTGCTGTTTTAAGGGAAATTCTGGGAACCAGTGGTCTTGATATGTAATGAAGGGAGCTTGGGACTCCCACTCTTGCTTGATGACTTTTCAGTGTCAACCAGCTGTGCACCCTGGTAGTAAAATCTTTTCAGAGGATCTTTGAAGGCTTGTTCTTTGTTCACACTTATCTGAAGGGAAAGCAGAGAACCCCTGACCCCTTTGAACTTTTATAAATGTGCAGTTTTTCTATCATTAATGTTCCATTTATCATAGACTGTCTTGCGTTGTTAACAAGAAGTTAGGTATCTATCCTTTCATTCTTCCCTAACCAGGTGAAGACCATGGCCTATTTAGCCCAAGGCCTTCCTTAGGAGACTTGATTAGTTCACCAGTCTGGTTGGCTAAGACTTGTTTCCCCAGCAGCCTGTGTCCACCACCTAGTCCTTTTCCTTCTGCTTTGTCTGTGCTTGGGAAATGCATGTTGCCTGCCATAGAACAGAGTTCTAGTGGCAGTTTTAAAAAAAAGAAAAGAAATCTCTAGATGCCAGCCTGCTGGAGGGCTCCTTGTATCTAGTTGTGTGTGGCCCCTGGGCTGGAAGAATGGCCTTCCTTAATTTAGCATACATCAGCGAGACCACGAGGGCACTCTGCTTTCTTTTTCACCCACCTAGCATTGAGTACTGGTAAAGCACAGTTCGCTCTGGAGCAATTGGAGAGTGGAGTTTGCCCTTCACAATGTGCACACAATCTGTTAGCAGCTAAAAACAAATGTTAGTGGTTATAATTACCATCCTCTTGTCTCCAAGCTTGGCTCACATTCCAGGTGTTGTGAGGAGATGGTTCATTTCCTTTGTTCCCAGTTAAGCCTGTGCTCTGTTTCTTTCTACTAGCTTCAGAAGGCAAGCATGCAGTAAAAGGCTAACTCCCATATCAGGTCAGAACTCCATTTGCAGTTTGTGTTTTTGTGTCGATTAGTTTGTTTGAATCTTCCTGTCCCAAGTTAGAAAAGCCTTGCTGAGGTGTGGCTGCCTCTAAGAACACTGTTGAATTGATGCCATGGTAACGTTTGCAAAGTAGCTACTGCTAGGATACGGCTCTGACACTTTGTACTTTATTTGCATTTCAAACCACCTGTTCCAAAGATGAAAATATACATGAATGCATATTCCAGTCGGGATGAAGGGCGTAATATCTCACTGTTTAAGTGATGATGTTGGAGTTTTTCTCTCTCTGGCTGTGAAAATAAAGTTCTGAGACTGTGTACGGGGCTCCTTTGTCCAGGTCCAGAATAGAAGCCAGGCTGTGTGTGTGGACAAGATCTGTTGCATCCGTTGCCCTGTGGAGATGCCAGAACTTCCCCTTGCCTCATCTAAGGAAGGCTCACCCTCACTGTGAGAGGGAGCAAGACTTTATATCCCTAAAGGGTGGAATAGTCCCATAGTCCCTGAAGTTAGAGAGCTCTTCTTTATTTTATCCTAACCTGGGTTGTTATGTATGGAACTCTGGTGGTTCAGTGCCTAAGGCATTTGACTGCTAACCGGAAAGTTGGTGGTTCAAATCCACCAGCCACTCTGTGGAAGGAAGACTGGACAATCTGTTTCTGTAAAGATTTACCACCTCAGAAACCCAAAGGGAGTCGCTGTGTCACTATGAATAGATTCAATGGCAGTGTTTTTTTTTTTTTTTTTTTGGGTTTGTTACATGTTAGCATTAGCAGTTCTCTCCTCTTAGATATTCCCTTGGAAGGCTCTTGCTATTGATAAGTATGTGGTTACCTCCAATCTAAGACACATTTTCCCCCTCAGTCAGTTGTGGCCTTTTCTCTGTGGCTGATGCAAGAGCCACTTGTTCTTCTCCATTCTTCTCCTCTGTGACTCTCCCTACCCCCAGGCCCTCTCCTAGGACACTTCACAAGTTGATTGCTCTCACTCTGGGTCATTTCCTCATTCTTCTTCCTCAGCCATTTGGAGTGAGTACACACTAAGCCAAGTCTTTTTTTCCTTATATAAAAAAGGAACACAATTATTATGCAATTCTAATTAAATACAAACACAAACCAGAAGTAATCAGTAATTACAGATTTATGATTGCTTTTTTGTATTTCCATTACTTACCAGCGAAAGTTCCTAAGCAAATATTGTGGTTTGTTGCTGTGTGTGATCAATTCTGACTCATTGCAACCCTATAGGACAGAGTAGAACTGCCCCCATAGGGTTTCCTAGGTTATAATCTTTACAGGGTATAATAGGGGAAAAGAGACCTCAGATTCAGACAGGTTCAATAGACACTTTAATTAAGCCTTAGTACAAAGAGAAAACAAAGACAATCATCCAGGATGAGGGAAACCATCAGCATGTACACAGCACAGAAGCTGAATGGAGTCTGCTGAGTCACAACCATGGGGCTAATTTTATGTGATTGAGAACAAAGGGAATGATCACCAAATCATGATTGGTTGCCACCAATCGATCAATTCATCACTGTTGAAGGTGAGACTATAGAAGTGGGGAAAGTACCATGATTAGGATACGTACACCACTGAAGATAAAAAAGGTTATGGGATTGGTTCAGGGCCTTAACTGCCTGGCTAGGTGGTGGTCCAGACATGACTCATGACCATGCAGCCTGAATCATAGCCACAAGGTGGCTGCCAAACAATACCCCAACCTTAATTTAAATTAGAAAATGTCACACTCAGCAGGTTCCCTATTTCTTTGTATGAGCATAATCTACTTTCCACTACACTCTTCCTGAGGACAAACTGCCTCTCCCTAGGTTTGTCCTGGAGCTGTGTGAGCATGGCCACAATGCTGGTTTAATGGTCAAAAAGAACTCAAATGGCATCTGAAACTTATGTCAAGACTCAAAATGGAGTTTGGGCTCCCTCTGTAGACCACAGTCTTCCACAAATCAAGTGCTTGAGAATTTAAGCTCTAATGCAAGGAGCAGATCACCTCTCTTTGCTCCCATGAAGCCACTGGTGGGTTTGAACCACTGACCTTTTAGTTAGCAGCTGAATGGTTAATCATAATGCCACCATCATTTAAGCATATGTGCCCTTTAGACCCATTGCTATTGAGTCAAATTCTGACTCATGGTGACCCTGTAGGACAGAGTAAAATTGCCCCATAGGGTTTCTAAGGCTGTAATCTTTATGAGAGGGGCCCTGGTAGCACTGTGGTTAAGCACTCAGCTGCTAACTAAAAGGTCAGCAGTTCGAACCTGCCAGCTTCTGTAAAGATTTACAGCCTTGGGAAGATGGAGGAATAGGCAGACAAGCAACACAGACCCTCTTCAACAAAGAAAAGAAAAACCAATTGACAGATATAGAAGATAATCCTGGAGCCCTGAGCTTTGAAAGGAACTACACAGAAGTGGAATAGGCACCAACTACTGGAAAAACCTGAACGAAAACAATGAGTACAGAGACAGTTGGAGCTGCGGACTGTCAGCTACTCTGACGGGAACAATAGCCCGAATATTTCCAAGTGGTGTTGAGACCTGGGAATTGACCTAAAGATCAACCCTGGTGACCAAGGGCTGCAGGGATGACTGCGCTGGTGACCTGTGACTAGGAAGGGAAAAAGCAAGGAGGGAGACAACTTGAGATGTTGCCTTTCCGCTGTCTGGAGGGTGCAGCCATTTTGATTGTTTACACATGGCAGCCATTTTGGATATTTAAAGTGACTGAGGGCAGAACCATTTTAAATCTTTATAAGTGGTGGCCATTTTGGATATTTAAAGTGACCAAGGGCGCAGCCATTTTGAATCTTTACAAGTGGCAGCCATTTTGGATTTTAAAATGATAGCATTCTCATTCAGATTCCAGGGACCTAAGAATAGGCTCTGTTTGCCAAGGTCGGCAGGGACATATGAGAGGCTGACAACAGGAAACGAGACAGGTGGTGAGTGTATAAGTGCTGTCAACTAGTGAATAGAGGAGCATAGCACAGTACCCTGCCTGTATAGATAACATACAACAAAACAAAAATTGTGGGGAAGTCACTCCAACATATAATCACAAATTAAATATAAATACAAAACGTCACAATGCCTTGGAGACAACAGAGCATCACAGTCCATACAAAGAAGCAAGATAAAGCAGGAGAAACAAGGGACCAGTATACAGACCCAAAACACATCCCTGAGGAAGACACAGCATTGGAAGTCCCTGATAAGAAATTCAAAAGAACTATATTTTAGGTACCTTCAATGACTTGAGAGACAGATCAAGGAAAACACAGAAAACCGTAGAACAATTTCAAAAGATAATACAAAAACAAAATGAAAAATTAGAAAATATACAAAATCTACACACAGAAATCAAGAAGATTAATATTAAATTTTTAGAAATAGGTGAGACATTGAATGGGCAAAGGAGCAGAATTGAATGGAAGGAAGACAGAATTAATGAGATTGAAGGCAAATACCTGAATACTTCTTTGGAAAGGGATCAATCAGAAAAAAGATAAAAACAAAATGAAGAAAGCCTAAGGTTCATGGGGGATACCATCAAAAGGAATAACCTATGTGTCATTGCAATTCCAGAACAGGAAGAGACAAATAAAACCAGAGAGAATATTGTCAATTTGTTGGAAGAGTATATTCCTGGTATGATGAAAGATGAGAATATATCCATTCAGGAAGTCCAACGAACCCCAAACAGGATAGACCGCAAAAGAAAATCACCCAGACATATCATCATCAAACTTACCAAAACCAAAGACAAAGAAAGAATCATGAGAGCAGCATGGGAGAAACAAAAAGTTACCTACAAGGGGCAACCAATAAGACTAAGCTCAGATTTCTCTACAGAAATCATGCTGGCGAGAAGACAATGGGCTGGTATATATATAACACTGAAAGAGAAAAATTGCCAACCAAGAATTATGTATCCAGCAAAATTGTTGCTCAAATATGATGGTGAAATTAGGACATTTCCAGATAAGCAGCAATTAAGGGAATTTTTTAAAACCAGACTAACCTTACAAGAGATGCTAAAGGGAGCCTTTTGGACAGAGAAGCAACAGCCAACAACAACTGACCATTATTAACACATATGATGATGTAACCCAGAAACCACCCCAGCTATGGAAGTATCCAAAATAAATAAGCCTACAAGATTGTAAACAGGGAACCAGAGACATCAATTGATAAATGAGGACAACTACAAACCAAAGAGAGGAAAAAACCTGTTATAGAACTTCTAGATGGTAGGGAAGTCAAGACAACTACAAGATAGAATGGACTGTTTTAAACTTAGGAAGAAAACTATAAATCACAGGGTAACTTCAAAGGAAAATGATAAACTTTCACATCAAAAAAAGAGGACCAGCATAAATATTCAGCAAACACTAAAACAATAGCAATGAAGGAAGTGATAACACGATTCATAAACAAAACGAGCTCAGCGTAGAAAATGATATGGAACAAAGAAATCAACACCATGAAAAAACACATAACAAAAATGACAGCAACAAATTCATATTTACCAATAATTATGTATCTGGCAAGGGACTTATCTCTAAGATTTATAGTGGAAGAATGGATGATCAAAGTATGGTACATACACATAATGGAATGCTATGTAGCACTAAAGAATAATGTAGTCTACAAAACACCGCATAATATGGATGAACTTGGAGGACATTATGCTGAGTGAAATAAGTCAATCACAGAAGGGCAAATATAGTATTAGTTAGTTGTTGTGGAGGGCCAAGGAAAGGTTTATATATGGAGGGAAACTTTCTTTGTTGGTTGCCAGGGGTGGGAGGGGAGGGGAGGGAACACTGCAAAAAATAAAAGAAATGCATTGACCCATGTCACTTTAGTTTTGTGCATTTCACTGTACATAAATTATATTTCAATAAAGTGCATTAAAAAAAAAAAAAAAGATTTACAGCCTCGGAAACCCTATGGAGCAGTTCTACTGTGTCCTAGAGGAATGCTGTGAATCAGAATGTGCTTGATGGGAGCAGGTTTGGTTTGCTGCTTTTGACTTGTTTCTCAGTCAAATTTTCAGTCTCCCCAATAGCAACCGTCCTTCCTTTAGGGAGTGCCTTCTAGATTAGACATTTTATGTTGATCTCTGTCTTCTAAGGGTTTGAGGCATATTCATTAAGTCCTCAGCACACATTTTTTGGTATGTTTCTTTCATGAGTTCTTAGGTGCATTCTCACTGTTCCTTTCCCAGCATTTGCCAGTGACATGTCCTTGCTGTTTCCACTTCTTGCCTCCATTTTCATAGCATCTGTCAACTCAGTGAACACTGAGTTTTATTTAATCCTAATAAATATTCCTTTAAAAAGTCTTATAAAAACCTGTTTGGTGATTTTATAAGAAAGCATTGGAGTCCCTGGATGGTGCAAATGGTTAAAATACTCTACTGCTAACCGAAAGATTGAAGATTTAAGTCCACCTAGAAGCACCTTGGAAGAAAGGCCTATCAATCTACTTCTGAAAAATCAGCCCCTGTGGATCTTAGTTCTACTCTGACACACATGGGGTTGTTATCAGTTGTAGTCAACTTGAAAGCATCTATTAGCAAGAAAGTATTAGGATTCTGACAGGTTTCAGTGAGAGGAAGAAAAGACAGAAAATTGTCCCATCCATGATCTTCTCTACCATCATACTATAGTATGATGGGTTATATGCTCAGTAGATGATATGATAAAGAAGGTTAAAGCTAATGAAACAGTAAAGATGAGGCTCTATTCAATAGTATACTTACCAATGAATTTGAGAGTGATTTTGTGATTGGCAACTTCAGGTAGCCATCATTTTTTTTTGTAAAGGTAGGTTTTTATTAGGTATATAAATACCCCAAAAGAAAGTCAACTTTGCAAAGCTTCATTTTGATTGCACAGGATGGCTTTTGAGGTGGAATTTACTCAGAAAGAAACAAAAGGCCTGAACCATGGTTTCTGCTTACAATTCTTAATGCTAAGTTGAGACCTATGGGAAGGGAGAAGCTTTTTTTTTTTTTTAAATCTAGCCTTCTAAACACTCTTTTTTTCTTTCTTCCTTTATTTACCTGCCATGTTCCATCTTCACTCAGATAAGTTATTGATACATTCTATTATAAAGCATTATACTTGAATGAAAATGCTTTACAAAGGCCAGTTTCTCCTGCAACGATCTATATGTTTAGAAGACCTTTACTCAGTTTAAGACTCCAAAATTTTCTTACTAATCTATATCTGGCACCCAATTTGGGATGTACCCAAGATGGCTTGTGTGTTGCTAGTTGCTGAATATAAGGCAGCTTTCTCTATGAGTGGCATGAAGTAAAATAATTTATATTTTATTGATTTTTTTTTTTTACATTTAGTGCAATGTACTGTGCACATAATTATTTGCTTTCACAGCAGCATAATTAATTACATAATTATTTGCTTTCACAGCAGCTTGGTTGGCACTCTGAATAATAATACCAAGCCAAACTCAATGCCATCAAGTTGGATCCGACTTATAGCCACCCCTCCTTGGGTTTCCGAGGTGGTATCACTATGGAAGTAGATTGCCCAACCTTCCTTCCGAGGAGTGGCTGGTGGGTTTGAACCACCAGCCTTCTGGTTAGCAGTCAAATGCCTTAGGCACTACGCCACCAGAGCTCCTCTGAATAGTAACACATACCCACATTTATGTAGCAGTAACAAACTGCCTGAAAAAAGGAGCTGAAGAACAAAAGTATGGAATCAAGAAGAGCAGAGGATGTAATAGATTTCTCAGAGCTCATTAAGGAATTAGTTGGGGAGGATGGGATAAGAAAAATATTGGGGTTGAGAGGAAAGGGAGACCAAAAAAAAAAAAAAAATCATAGAGGATGAATCTTCTGGCCACGGGGTGGCAGCACAGTCTTAATGGCAGTGAACTCTCGGGTGGCCTACCCTTGGTTACTGACACCACAGGCTTTCTCTCAGAATTCCTCCAGAATGATTTTCTCAGTTATCCTAAGCAAACACCACCAAATGTTTAGAATCAAAGGACACTTTTAAAAGTCAGTCTGAGGAAAGGTGAGGAGTGAAGTCTTTACTTCTAGAGACTGTATAAGCTTCAAACGATCTGTGGTGAAGGATAAATTTAGATTTTCAGACTATTGTATGCTATTTTTGTAAAATTCAGTAAAAGTGATTTTCTAGAAAAATGAACAAAACCACACAAAACATAAGCCCAGTTTTTATTAAACATATATAGAAATTTAAAACTATGTTTCAATAAATGAGCAGAACAAACATAACTTAGGAAAAAAAAGAATTACAAAAATCTACAGGTTTATTAAAAGTGTATGTATAGGTAATTAATATAGAGAACCACTATTTCTATCATATTTCACAACTGTAATTTTAAAAGTTATGCAGGAAATAGAATATTTCTATATTTAATATCCTAAGTGGACTTATTTTGTATATCCATTTTGAAAGTATTTATTGTGACAAGTTAATTTCTTGTTATTTTATCTAATCTAGGTTGAATTAATGACGACACTACTAGCAGGATATAATGCATATCTAAACTGTTTTATGTTTTGTTTTAATAACACTCATTGCAGAGAAAACAGTTTCAAGAGGTTTGTTGACGGGAATGGAAGAAGAGGGAATGGAAAAGTGGTTTCAACAAGTTCAAGATACAGGCAGTCCCCAGTTTATGAACAAGATCCACCCATAAGTGTGTCTTTAAATCGTAATTGTAGGTCAGTCGGAACAGGTGCTTATGGTTCTTATTTAGCCTCACTTTAGAGCAAGAAAAGGCTCAAGCCTTTTCAGTAATTTAGAAGCTGCACGTGCAGCAAGTGAAGGTGATTGTGTTGAAGAATTTGTTGCCAGTAGGGGTTGGTTCAATCATTTCAAAGTCAGGGCAAGTTTACATAACACTTAAGGGCAGGTAGAAGTTGCCTGTAAATTGGATGTTTGTAACCTGACTTACTGTATTCATTTTTAACTTTTGTTTAAAATGAAGTAAGTGATGCTGTATTTTTAAAATTCATTGTCAATGCTTCATCAGTAGCCAGCTTAAACAATTTACCCTGTAGTTATATTTAAATTATCTTTCAGTGAAAGAAATGGATTCTTGTTCTGTGAGTTTCCTATGCATCTTTTTTTTTTGATGGAGAATTAAAATTTTAAGTATTCCATCAATTCTGTAAAGTATTTTCACAGATGCGTAGTATCAAGTTCTACGTACTTAGTTGCTAATAGTTGGTAAATTATGAGACATGGCAGTCTGTAGAAACTGTTCTTCCAAGCCTATTTTTTTTAAATTTTCAGTCATCTGCCATTAAAAAACATGTTGCATTTCTTCCTTGCTTGGAAATATTAAGAATACAGAGGGTTTCTGAATAAGGAAATATGGCTGTCCAATACACATCTTTAAAAATGTTGGCCCAAACTGGTTTCTCATGCAGCAGAAGCCAAGAGTTCATTCAATAGTTCAGATATCTATACAGAACAAGTTTTTTTTTTTTCTAGATAACCACTATATCTCAGTATACAATAACAGTTGCATATGATCCACTTCCATATTATAATAAAGAGAAAATCTCAAGTTTAATGCATTAGTGAATTTCATGTAATTCATTAAGTACACTTTAATTCAACTGACTTTTTTCATATTAGGATTTTCTTGAGGAAGGAAGGGTGTTGATTTACCTTCTGACTCAAGCTCCTTAACTGAGCATTTACTCCAGAATGATATTTTGTTATTGCAACTATGCCATCAGAACCTTCTCCTATACAGAAATTTAAATTCTAAACCACATTTGCTGATACTGATCATACATTTGGATGTCAAATTTTTATAAGTTTCTAAGTACTCACAATTTCTGTACTTAACCTGTTGCACACAATTTATGGACTGGTACTGGTTCACAGACTACCCTGTGAATGGTGTTGCTTGTAAGTCCTTCTGTCTTATTTAAGTCACTCAAAAACCAAACCAAACTCACTGTCATTGAGTTGATTCTGACTCACAGTGACCCTCATTGGGTTTCCAAGGCTGTAAATCAATGAAACCAGACCGCCACATCTTTCTTCCGCAGAGCAGCTGATGGGTTCAAATTCACCTTTTGGTTGTCAGCCAAATGCCTTAACCACTATACCACCAAAGCAATAATTCTAACAAGTGACCGTTTCTAGGCAGAATCTTGAGAAAATTCGCTATATTTGATTTTGTATTATTCCTTTTGTTTTTGGCTTAGAATACCAATGAAGAAGAATTTAAATGAAAATACCATTTGTTCAACAGAAACTAACATTTATGGAATGCCTACTCCATGCCAAAAATTTTATATGCTTTACATCCCTAGGAGGTAGGCATTGTTTTAATTTCCATTTTATGGATAAGGAAACTGAGGCTCAGAATGTTTAATGCTAAAGGTCACACAGCTAGAAAACTATCCCAGCTCAGATTTGAACCTAGGACATGATTCCTCAGGAGGCCATACTCTTTCCTTTATGCTGTAACTCCTCCATCACATTCTACTTTTTGAGAAAAAAGAAGCAAAATAATTTCAAATTTCTGACCTAGTTTTAAAATAAATAGTTAAAACTCCTTATTTTAAAAGTGAGACCAATAATAAAGGCAAGAAAGGGAATAAAATATAGGAAAAGTGATAAGATGATAAGCATGTGTAGACAAATAACTGAAAAGGTTTATGTTGTTGTTGTTATGTGCTGTCGAGTCAGACCTGACTCATAGTGACCCCTCTTTTGGTTTCTGAGGCAGTATCACTATGGAAGTAGATTGCCCAACCTTCCTTCCGAGGAGTGCCTGGTGGATTTGAACCACCAGCTTTCTGGTTAGCAGTCAGGTGCCTTAGGCACTACGCTACCAGAGCTCCTTGAAAAGGTTTATAGCAAAGAGAAAAAGAATTGTTTTTGAAAAATCAACTGTATTGAAGTATATTTTACATATGATAAATGCTACCAGCAAATCAATCAAAATACAGAACATTTCGTCAACTCAGAAAGTTCCCCTCTGCCCATCAACCACCTTTCCTCATGGCTCCAGGCAAGTGCTATCTGTTTGATATTAGTATAGATTAAGATTGTTTCTTTCCCAGAGTTTCATATAAATGGAATCATAAAATGTGATATTCAGCTTTTTTTCACTCATTGTTCAGCATAATGTTTTTGAGATTTATTCATGTGATTGTGTGCATTGTTGCACACAATTTTTAAAATGTTTTTTTAATACTGACTAATAGTCCCTTGTATGGCTAAACTATACAGTTGTTTATCTATGTCCCTGTTGGTGGACTTGTGGATTGTTTCTGATTTTAGGATATTATGTATAAAAAAACTGCTCTGAACATTTGTGTTCAAGTTTTTGTGTGGACATATATTTTAATTTCTCTTGGATGTGTACCTAAGATTGAAAATCTTGCGTCATATGCTAAATGATAAATGCACGTTCAACTTTTTAAGAACTGTCAAACAGTTTTTCCAAAGTGAGTTTAGCATTTTACATTCCCACTACAGCATGTGGGCGTTTCAGTTGTTCCACACCTTGGCAACACTTGGTATTGTCAGTGAAAGGAAGCATTTCAACATATCAATTTAGAAAGATGACGTCTTTTTAAATTGATCATTTGACAGGAAGAACAGCAGATGGGATTCTGTAGTATCTCTGTTTTTTCATTTGGATATATAATGCCCAGTAAATTTCTAAGCATACCATATTTATCAATAAATTTGATATTTAGCTTATCATTGCTTTCAGTCCTGTTGTCCCAACCGCTACCTAATAGAATCACTGAGTTGTAGGCTCAGCTCAACCTGGTCTTCCAAATGTTGTTATGCTGTTTCCAAGGCGGTATCACTACGGAAGTAGATTGTCCAACCTTCCTTCCGAAGAGTGGCTGGTAGGTTTTGAACCGCCAGCCTCTGGTTATTGGTTAAGTGCTTTAGGCACTATGCTACCAGAGGTCTTCAATTAGGGCAGAGTATATGGAAGCTGAGAGACAGTATTATAGCCTTACCCCCAAGGGGGTATGGTGAGCTCTTAAAAACCTCTGGGTGGTTGCTGTAGAGATGTCTGTTATCAATCTAATTGTTCTTTTATTGATAATTCAACTCTACGCTATGGTGACTTTTAAGAAACTCTCTTTGCCTTTGGTGTTTTATAGTTTCACTGTAATATGTTTAGGTATGTATTTAGTTCTGTTTTTCCTGCTTGAAACTCAAATCTAGTGATTCTTTTTTTTTTTTTAATTGTGATTTGGGTGAAAATTTATAGAGCAAATTCACTTTCCATGCAGCAATTCACATATGCTTTGTCTCATGACATTGACCACAATTCACCACAATGCAACAGCTCCCCTCCCACTTCCTCCCAATAGTTACCTCTTCCTTGTATCCATTCCCTCCATGCACCCCTGCCCCCTGAGCTGTCTTCCTGTGCATAAACAGCCCTTCTTTCTCCCATGATTGTTCTCTCCAAGGAGTGTATCTATCTCAGGTACATGTTCAACTCCTCTGATCACAGGTGTGGGTTCAATTTCAGACCTGAAGGGCAGCTAGGGGCCATAGTCTCATTGATTTTACCAGGCTCTATCAGACCAGCAAACCTGGTCCCCCTTTTTTTTTTTTCCAGATGATTTTGAGTTTTGATCTACATTGTTCTCCCTCTCTATCAAGGATCTCCTACATAGATCCTCTTCCAAGTGGATGACAGTGGTAGCTGGGCACCATCTAGTTCTTCTGGTTTCATAGTCATATAGGCTGTAGATCGGATGGTGTACCGGTTGCTAGGACTAATTGTTTCCATGAATTTTGGTTTTCTTCATTCTTCTTTGCTCTGGATGAGGAGAGACCCATCATTGCATCTAGGTGGCTGTTTACAAGCTTTCAAGATCCTAGTCGCTACTCGCCACAGTAGGAGGTGGAACAATGTTTTGTGTAGTATGTTATACCAATTGAGCTTGATGTCTCCTGTGACTGTGGTCCTGACCCCACAGTTTTAACTAAAATCTAGTGATTCTTGTCTTTCATTAATTCTGGAAAACACTCAACCATTATTTCTTGAAATATTCCTCTCCTTCATTCTTATTTACTTCTTTTGAAACATCTATTTAAATATATGTTGAACCTTCTAATTTATCCTATGTGTCTCTTAGCTTACTTGTTGTAATTCCCATCATTCATCTGTCAGTGGTGCCTTCTGGGTAATTTTTCCAGGTCTATCATCTAGCAGTAAATTACTTAGTGTGGCTTTTCTACTCATAAGTCTTTGTAAACTCCAAGGTGGGATTTTCTATGAGCAACTGAGGATCCTGATTGCTGAAGTTGTCCACCTGGAGTATTTCTGTTGGGAGTGGCACAAAACAATGTTCTGGGAGGTGTCCACTCTCTCTCAGGTGCTTAGAGTTCTGATGCTATGATTGGCTAGTTTGACCACTCTGCCGGGCTCAAAAGGAGGCTTCCTAGGGGCAGAACTTTCTGATAAGTCTGGATGTGAGATTGAAAGTGTTTTTCAGAACCCTCAGTCAGGGTTCATAATTACTGCTCTGTAGAGAATTTGCCCTTGAGTTTTACAGACACTATAAATATGTTTCCATTATTGGATCACTTTATTTATTTTATTTTTGCAGTGTTCCCTACCCTCTCCTCCCACCCCTGGTAGCCAATAAATAAAGTTTCCTTCCATATATAAACCTTTCCTTGACCTTTTACAATAATGAGCTAATACTATATTTGTCCTTCTGTGATTGACTTATTTCACTCAGCATAATGTGCTCCAAGTTCATCCACGTTATGTGGTGTTTTGCAGATTCCACATTATTCTTTACTGATGCATAGTTTTCCATTGCATGTATGTACCATAGTTTGGTTATCCATCCTTCTGTTGATGAATACATCGGTTGTTTCCATCTTTTTGCTATTGTGAGTAGTGCTGTGATGAACATGAATGTGCATATATCTGTTCTTGTATTGGACCAGTTTAATATTAATTTTCCAGCTCTGGATTCTTGAACTACGTAAGTTATATAAATTTGAACCCTTTGTTTGAGGAGGCATCTTTTTCCATCAAGAGCCTTGGCTGAGATGAACAGGTAGGGTTCCTTGTCATCTTTCTCCTGACCTGGCCACTGAAAGAGAAGCTCTTTGAAGGTTTATAGGGGCAGGGAGGGGCTTATTTCCACTTCCTCATATTAAGCAAATCCAGGACTTCATTGTCCATTTCCATATGGCTATAAAAACCCAAGCTTTTTCATGACCAGTATTAATAAATACCCTCTGTTGTTGTTGTTATGTGCCATCGACTTGGACCCAACTCATAGAGACCCCTCCTTGGGTTTCTGAGGCAGTTATCACACGGAAGTAGATTGCCCCATCTTCCTTCTGAGGAGTGGCTGGTGGGTTTGAACCGCCAGCCTTCTGGTTAGCAGTCAGGTGCCTTAGGGGAGCCTAAATGTCAGTGCCAGTGAAACGTTACGTTCTTCCCTCATTTAGAATGAGCTTAGCTATGCATTTAGAATCTTGGTTATGTTTTGTCCAACAATTCTAGGTTTTTCTGTACATTTTGATCACAATACTGCTGGAAATAGAAGCCTTGCTATTTCTGTGAGTCTGGACTTTCATGTCCATGCCCTGTCCTTTGGATTCATCACTCTGGTCTTGATACCTGCCTGAAGCAAGTGTTAATTGCTGTTCTTTGGATATGGTGCATTGGGTTTGCAAGTGTGTATATGGGGGACAGGCCTCTGGAGGTTGTATGGATCTCCTTAGCCTGGCCTGGTCTTGGTTTCAATTCACTCTGGTGAGTCTATGTTGCCAAGGCCCCAGCATGCTTTGAATTCCAACCTACCTGAATTATGTCAACTTCTATTCTTTTCTTCTGTTTCCAACTCTCTGTCTTCACTGACTTGCCAAACTCAAGTCTGGTTTCAGTTTATTTCTTGGACTCATCTTTCCACAAAGAACTCTCTATGCCGGATTTGAGGGTTTGTAGCAGAGTTTATAGTAACATGGGAATGAGTCCAACACAGGATTCAAATTTCTTGGATGCCCAGATGGTCCTAGTAAAAAGCTCCTAACTTTCCACCTCATTTAAAAAAACGTTTTACTTATTGAGTATGTAAATTACAGAGACTTTCTTTTATATGTTAATAATATTTGTATCTATAGTATTACTTAAGGGTAAATAGTTGAATCACTCATTTTGTCAGAAAGAGGGAGTTTATAGTTGAGGATAGCGTTTTGATTTATTTCAATTAACTTAATTCATGAGTAGTCATCTCCCTGTATACCACATAAAACCAGCTGCGGTTAGATTGTGGCTGTTCTAGTCAGTGTAACTCTTTTATTCAGAGACCCCATAAGAAATCTGGGTTGGTAACAAGCAAAAGCATCCAGAGAACTTTTGGCAGCATAGGATGAGTCATTGACCCCACTTTGGACTTTCCTATCTCTTTTAAGAAGCCCTGCTGAGATCACCATTGAAACATCACTTTTCCACAAGGAATAAGTCCTGGCTCTGTACCAATGGTGTTAGCTTTTGGTTATGGACATGACTCTGAGGATTAAAGAAAGTACCTGGTAGCAAAAGAGCACTATGTACTAGTAATGAGTCCACCGAGAAAGGAATTGGTGGGTTAAATGGTTGTTGGCAGTCAGTAGTCTAGTAAAATCTTTAATCAATCAGTTGCATCCTTTGGAGTTCTTGTTAGTACCCTTCTTTCAATCTTTTTTTTTCCTTATTTGGATTTCTCTTACCTTCTCTCTTCCCTTATTTGGCAGTAGCCTCAAAAGGAGTTAGGAGGCTCTCTCAGAAATTGCCTTTGAAGATTGTTGCAATGTGTATGTCTGTCAAAAAGGATTGACCCAATCCTGTTGAAAGCTACTTTACACATCAAGTCTGAGCCACTCCTGGTTCTTCTGATCTGATTATCCAGAATAATCTGAAAAGAAACCATCAGAGCTAATTATAGAGTCCAGAGTGATCTTTCAGATGCCTTCTTTCTTGTTTTTCTTAGGGCACTCAGGAGTCTTGCACTATGGATGAACCCAGTTTATATTTTGGTTGAGATGGGGAAAATAGGGTTTTATACTTTATTTTGAAGTGAAACTCTTTAATATACTTAAGAACACTTCTCATTTAACACAAGGATAATAATACCTCATAATATTTTTGTGAATATTAAATGAGTAAATATATATAAAGGACTTAGAACAAGGCCAGGCAAATTATAAGCACTTAGTGAGCTAATACATTTTTAGAGCAATTATAGCAATTGTTGATTCATTGAACTTTTCATCAACTAAAATGTCTAGAACTTTTCATGTATACTATAAATAGTGTGGCCATATGTCCCAGTTCAGCCAAGGAAGCCCCAATTTACACCTGTTGTCTTGGCTTAATTATTAATAGTGCCCTCTTTTACTCTCAAATGTGGCCTGGATAGAACCTTTGGTTGATGTTTCTAAACCAAATTTTTGTAGTAGGAATAATATTTTCCCCAGTTATATGCCACTGTAGCTAGAAGTTACATCTTCTCTTACTCTGTACTTGATCTATTTTGAATTTATGTGGGAGACCTTACCTTTTTTTTATTTGAAGCTTAATTCAATTCCTTCCCCACTCACCCCATTCCTCTCCCATATTTCCCAAATGGCAGAACCAAAGTTCAAACCAGGGTCTGCTTGACTCCAAAGGCTTAACTTTTCCTTCTGGATACACCTATCTGGGTTGAATTTGGCCAATCATTTATTCCATGAAGACCTTTTGGATACTGATTCACTTATCCAGGATATCTACTAATCATCCCTACTTCATATTTTAAACTTTTTTATTTATCTAGCCAGTATTCAATAAACTCTTAAAGGGTACCAGACCCTGTTTTAGGAGCCAGGAATTCAGCAGGGGATGAGCCAACAAGTCTCTCCTCCTAGGGTGCCGCCATTCTTCAAACGGTGCTCTGGGTCCTAAGCCAAGTAAGCTGTGGTTACCAGAAGAGGGCTTAGATAAAGCCCTGTGGCTGGTCAATAAATACTTCCTTCTGGATTAATATATATCCATTAAGAATTAGCATTTGATGATAATTTTGTGGGTAATAAGCCTGTTTAAGTCTTATCACTAAACTGGATCTCTCTTTCTTGTTCAAAGTACATTTTCAAAGCCCCTTTTCTTGATATACGGTGTTCTATCATATTTCCTAGATTTATTAGTTTGCTGTGAAAGAAAGAAAGCATGTTATTTGGCCTAATTCATCCTTTTTAATTGTTGTTAGCTGCTGTTGAGTCAGCCCTTGACCCCTGGGGACCCCATGCACATTCCACAAGCTTTGCTGAAACCTGTGTAGCATCATAGCAACATGCAGCCTCCACTTACAGACAGGTGTTAGCTGCACATGAGGTACTGTCTTAGGCTGGGTTCTATAGAGGAGCAAAACCAGTAAAGTGTATACGTATATGGAAAAACCAAAAACCAAACTCACTGCCATCCAGTCAGATCCGACTCAGCAACCCCTCCTTGGGTTTTCTGAGGTGGTATCACTATGGAAGTAGATATGTATATGGAGATTTATTTATCTATTTATTTATTTCAAGGAAATGGCTCATGCAGTTGTGGAGGCTCGTGAGTCTCAAATACATGGGTCAGGCATTAGGCTGGAGGCTTCTCTTGACTCCTGTGGTTGTAGGGGCTGATGAACCCTAAACCAGCAGGTTAGATGGCAGGCTGCTGGCTCACAGGACTGTAGGGGCTGGTAAATTCCAAGATCTGCAAGTCAGATAGAAGGCTGCTTGTTCACTTTCCAAGAACCTGAGGTCAGAGGATGATGAGAGTGAGTAAGCTTTGCCAGAACATCTGTGTATATATATATATATATGTGTGTGTGTGTGTGTGTGTGTATGTATGTGTATGTGTGTATATACATATGTATGTATATATTGGCTGCAGGCCACACTCCTAAGGAAAATACTGACTTTTAGCTGATTAGCTTTCAGCTAATTGTCTTTCAGCTGTTTGGCTGCTCATATCAGATCACGAAATAGAGGATGATTACACTATATTACATTATGGATGAGTGGTCAGTCAGTCCAATGTCTGCCAAATCTCTGAGAGTCATAGTGTCAAACTGAACAAAACATTAAACCATCTTAGTCCACTTCTTGTCAAGTTAGCAGCTGCACAAATCTCCTTAAAGTATACATAATCTCTAAATAGAGATAATTATAAAGTCATACTTGTGCCTAACGTGATACAACTAATATGTGTATAACCAGAAACATACTAGCCCCATTTACATCTTATATTTTATAAATAATGGGATAAGGGAGGGAGGAAAAAATATTCGCTATGTTGTTGCTTCTTGTTGGTGCTGTTGAGTTGGTTCTGACTTACAGCAACCCTATGTTGAGAATAAAAACCCTGCCTGGTCTGGTACCATCCCTACAATTGTTGCTATGCTTGAGCCCATCATCACAGCCATTGCATCAGTCCATCTCATTGAGAGTCTTCTCCTTTTTTAATGACCTACAGCTTTACCTAGCAGGATATTCTCCAGGAACAGGTCCCTTCTGACAACATGACCAAAGTATGAGAAATGAAGTCTGGCCCTATTCATTTCCTCCAAAACAGATTTATTCATTCTTCCAGAAGTCCATGCTACATTCAGTATCCTTCACCAAAACCACAATTCAAATTAATTAGTTCTTCTGCAGTCTTCCTTGATTGTCCAGCTCTCACACACATACAAGGCTATTTGAAATACCATGCCTTGGGTTAGGTGCACCTTAGTCTTCGAAGTGGTATCTTTGCTCTTTAACACTTTACAAAGGTCTTTTACAGCAGATTTGCCCAATGCAATACATTGTTTGTTTCTTGACTGCTGCTTCCATGGGCATTGAGTGTAGATCCAACTAAGATGAAATCTTTGACAACTTCAATCTTTTCATTATTTATCATCATGTTACTTATTGATGTAGTTGTGAGGATTTTCATTTTCTTTATGTGGGAGTGTAATCCACACTGAAGGCTGTAGTCTTTGATCATCATCAGTAAGTGATTCAAGTCTTCTTCACTCTCAGCAAGCAAGGTGTGTCATCTGCATATCACAGGTGGTTAATGAGTCTTCCTTCAATCCTGACATCCTGTTGACCTTTATGTAGTCCAGTTTCTTAGATTATTTGCTCAGCATACAGATTGAATAAGTAAGCTGAAAGGGTACAACACTGACACACACCTTTCCTGATTTTAAACCCTGCAGTATCCCCTTATTCTGTTTCAATGACTACCTCTTTGTCTATGCACAAGTTCCTCATGAGCACAACTAAATGTTGTAGAATTCCTGTATTCACAGTGTTATCTATAATTTTTTATTATCCATGTAGTTGAATGCCTTTGCATATAAAACACAAGTAAACATCTTTCTGATATTCTTTGCTTCAGCCACGATCCATCTGACATGAGCAATAATATCCCTTGTTTCATATCCTTTTCAGAATCCAGCTTGAATTTCTGTCAGTTCTCTGTCAATATACTGCTGCAACTATTTTTAAATAATCTTCACTAAAATTTTACTTGTGTGTGATAGTGTTCTATAATTTCTGCATTCTGTTGGATCACCATATTTATTTGCCATACACACACCTACACAATAAAACAAGGAAGAAATACTCATAAAAATTATGGTCCTTGTTTTTAGAACTGATCACATGGTCATAACTGGTATTTAAAACTATTTTCTTTCAGCTTCCATTTCATATTCCCTTTGCCCTCAGCAAGCACATCAGCTAGTCATGGTTCTTTGCCTGGTATAGTGACCCAGACTTTCAGCTCTGAGGTTCTGGGCCAGTAGTAGTCATGTTGGAATTGGGATGCTGTACTTTTTCATTCCATGACTCATATGTCAGTTATCGTACTCTGGTAGGTTGCATATTGCTGTGAGGCTGGAGACTATGCCACTGGGATTTCAAATACCATCAGGGTCACCCATGGTGGACAGGTTTCAGCAGAGCTTCCAGACAAAGACAGACTCAGAAGAAGGAAAGGGCCATCCACTTCTCAAAGAATTGGCCAGTGAAAACCTTATGAGTAGCAGTGAAGCACTGTGTGATACATTACTAGAAAACTTTATGAATAGCCCTGAAACTTTATCCGATATAGTGCCGGAAGAAGAGCCCCTCAGGTTGGAAGACACTCACAATATGTCTGGAGAAGAGCTGCCTCCTCAGTATAGAGTTGACCTTAATGATGTGGATGCAGTAAAGTTTTTGGGACCTCCACTTGATAATATAGCACAACTAAAAATATAAAGAAACAACTGCAAACATCCATTAATAATTGGAACATGGAATGTATGAAGTATGAAGCTAGGAAAATTGAAAGTTGTCAAAAATGAAATGGAATGCATAAAGATCGATATCCCAGGTGTTAGTGAGCTGAAATGGACTGATTTTGGCCATTTTGAATCAGACAATCATATGATCTACTATGCCTGGAATGACAAATTGAAGAGGAGTAGTGTAGCATTTACCATCACAAAGAATGTTTCAAGATCTATCCTGAAGTACAATGCTGTCAGTGACAGGATAATATCTACACACCTACAAGGAAGACCAGTTAATACTGCTATTATTCAAGTTTATGCACCAACTCCTGAAGCCAAAGACAAGGAAATTGAAGATTTTTACCAACTTCTGCAGTCTGAAATTGACCTAACATGCAATCAAGATGTATTGATTATTGCTGATGATTGGAATGCAAAAGTTGGAAACAAAGAGGAGTCACCAGTAGCTGGAAAATATGGCCTTGGTGACAGAAATAACGCTGGAGATCACATCATAGAATTTTGCAAGACCAATGACTTATTCATGTCAGATACCTTTTTTCAGCAACATAAATGGTGGCTATACATGTGGACTTTGCCAGATGGAATACACAGGAATCAGGTTGACTACATCTGTGGAAAGAGGCAATGGAGAAGCTCAATACCTACAGCCAAAACAAGGCTGGGAGCTGACTGTGGAACAGACTACCAACTGCTCATATGCAAGTTCAAGTTGAAATGAAGAAAATTAAAACAAGTCTATGATAGCTAAAATATGACCTGTATTATATCCCACCTGAATTTAGAAACGATCTAAAGAACAGATTTATTGCACTGAACACCTGTGACCGAAAACCAGATGAATTATGGATGACATCAAGAACATTATACGTGAAGAAAGCAAAAGATCATTAAAAAGAAAGTAAAGGAAGAAAAGACCAAAATGGATGTCAGAAGAGACTCTGAAACTTGCCTTTGAATGGAGGGTAGCTAAAGCAAATGGAAGAAATGTCAAGATAAAATAACTGAACAGAAGATTTCAAAGAGCAGCTCAAAAAGACAAAGTCAATCATTATAATGAAATGTGGAAAGACCTGGAGTTAGAAAACCAAAAGGGAAGAACACTCTCAGCATTTCTCAGGCTGAAAGAACTGAAGAAAAAATTCAAGCCTCGAGTTGCAATACTGAAAGAGTCTATGGGCAAAATATTGAATGAAGAAGGAAGCATCAAAAGAAGATGGAAGGAATACACAGAGTCACTGTGCCAAAAAGAACTGGTCAATCTTCATCCATTGCAATAGGTGGCATATGGTCAAGAACCAATGGTATTGAAGGAAGAGGTCAAAGTTACACTGAAGGAATTGGTGAAGAACAAGGCTCCAGGAATTGATGGGATGGATACCTATTAAGATGTTTCAAGAAATGGATGCTGTGCTGGTGGTACTTACTCATCTATGCCAAGAAATTTGGAAAACACTTGGCCAACTGACTGGAAGAGATCCATATTAGTACCTATTCCAAAGAAAGATGATCCCACAGAACATGGAAATTATTGAACAATATCATTAATATCACATACCAGTAAAATTTTGCTGAAGATAATTTAAAAATGGTTATAGCAATATATTGATGGAACTTCCAGAAATGCAAAGTGGAGGATTCAGAAAAGGACATGGAACGAGGGACATCATTGCTGATGTCAGAGGGATATTGGCTGAAAATGTTTACTTGTGTTTTATTGACTAGGCATTTGACTCCATGGATTATAACAAATTATGGATAACATTGAGAAGAATGGGAATTCCAGAACTCTTAATTGTGCTCTTGAGGAACCTGTACATTTACCAAAAGGCTGTTGTTTAAACAGAACAAGGGGATACTGCATGGTTTAACTCAGGAAGGGAGTGTGTCAGGGTTGTATCCTTTCCCCGTACTTATTCAGTCTGTACTCTGAGCAGATAAGCAGAGAACCTGGACTGTATGAAGAAGAATGTGGCATCAGGATAGGCTCATTAATAATTTGTAATATGTAAATGCTGAAAGTGAGGAGGACTTGAAGCACTTACTGATGAAGATTAAAGACTACAGTCTGCAGTATGGATTACACCTCAACACAAAGAAAACGAAAACCTTCATTTCAACTGGACCAATAAGCTGCATCATGATAAGTGATGAGAAAATTGAAGCTGTCGAAGATTTCATATTACTTGGTTCCACAGTCAACACCAATGGAAGCAGCAGTCAAGAATTCAGACAATGCCACTATTGTGAAAAGTCAAGGAAAGGTTTATACATGGAAGGAAACTTTCTTTGGTTACCCGGGGTGGGAGAGGAGGGGAGGGAACACTGCTAGACAGGTAGAGACAAATATTGATTTGGGTGAAGGGAAGGGCAGTGCACCAAATGTGAGTGTTCAACACAGTGGTATTGATGAAGAGGAAGACAGAGAGAGGTACATGGGAGATATAGACAACAAAGATGAACCCTTTTGCACATACAGTACAGCGTTGTCGTGATGGCAAACATTGATCTGGATAGATGGGTGGACAGGCTAAATGATCAGATATGTCTAGGCAGGGGGGAGTGTGCCCATGACTGTGAATAGGGTTGGTAGACGATGTTTCTGCAAGCATATTTGTATGTACTGTGAGAATGTCCAGTTATATAGTAGAGCTGACAAGGAACAAGTTTGTGATAACTTCTTGGCCACAGCCAACTACCCGGAGGGAGCAAGTAGTTGGACCTGTGGTCTTGGGACCATGGTTCCAAAGGACATCAAGCTCAATTGGCATAACATACTACACAGAAATGTTCAACATCCTACTTTGGCGAGTAGCGACCAGGATCTTAAAAGCTTGTAAGCAACGATAGGTTCCTCCTCATCCAGAACAAAGAAGAATGAAGAAAACCAAAGACACATGAAAACAGTTAGTCCAGGGAACTGGTAGCTCATGCGGTCTTCAGCTTATATGACCATGAGACCAGAACTAGATGGTGCCTGGCTACCACTGTCAACCAGTCAGAGGGGGATCTGTGTAGGAGATCCTGGATAGAATGGGAAAACAATATGGAACAAAACTCAAAATAAGATGTTCATCGCAGCACTATTTACAATAGCCAAAACTTGGAAACAACCTAGATGTCCAACAACTGAGGAATGGATAACCAAACTTTGGTACATTC
>NW_006921630.1:12267759-12268418 GCF_000298275.1 Orycteropus afer afer
GGGCAATCCTACTTCCCTAGTGATACTGCCTCGGAAACCCAAGGAGGGGTCGCTATGAGTCAGGGCTGACTCGACGGCACATAACAACAACAACTACCACCCAAGCCATGGTGTTTTCACTCATATGCATGTGAAAGGTGGACAATGAATAAGGCAGACTGAAGAAGAGTTGATGCTTTTGAGTTGTGGTGTTGGTGAAGAATGCTGTAAGTACCATGGACTGCAAGGAGAACTAACAAATCTGTCCTGGAAGAAGTGCAGCCCGAATGCTCCTTAGAAGTGAGAATGGCCAGACTTCATTTCACCTACTTTGGTCATGTTGTCAGAAGGGACAAAAACACTGCCCTTCTGTTCTCCCATGATTGAGCTCAGCCCATATGCCGGTCTTTTATTTGGCTGGAAGCCACAGGAGTTCAATTTCAGACCTGAAGGTCAGCTAGGGACCATAGTCTCAGAGGTTTCACCAGGCTCTATCAGACCAGGAAACCTGGTCTTTTTTTTTTTTTTATTTTGAGTTTTGTTCCATATTGTTTTCCCATTCTATCCTGGAGAAGGATATCATGCTTGGTAAAGTAAAGGGTCAGCGAAAAAAAGGAAGGCCCTTAATGAGATGGACTGACACTGTGGCTACAATGATGGGCTCAGAGATAGCAAGGATC
>NW_006921630.1:12268852-12274765 GCF_000298275.1 Orycteropus afer afer
AAAAAAAAGTATTCCATTGTGTGTATATTTCATTCATCCCTTCATGGGCACTTAGGTTGTTACCATGTCTTTGCTATTGTGAATAGTGTTGCAGTGGACATGGGTGTACCTATATCTAATTGTGTCCTGGATCTCACCTCTTTAGGATATATTCCTAGCAGTGGAATTTCTGGATAAAATGGTATTTCTATCTCCAACTTTTTAAGGACGTGCCATACCATTTTCCACAGTGGTTGTACCATTTTACAGAAGCACCCGCAATGTATAAAAGTTCAGTCTCTCCATATCCTCATCAGCATTTGCTGTTTTCTATCTTGTTAAACTTTGCTATTATTGCTGGTTTGAGATATTTTGTTGTTGTTTTGATTTGCATTTTTCTAATGGCCAATGATTGTGAGTATTGCATGTTTTTGTTGCCTACCTGAATATCTTCTGTGGTGAAGTGTCCGTTCATGTCATTGGCTCATTTTTTAAATTGGATTGTTTGTCTTTTTGATGTTGAGATGTTGAATTTTTATGTAAATTTTAGAGATAAGTCTTTTGCCATAGCCAAATATTTATAGGTTCTCTTTTTACTTTTTTGGAGAAGCCTTTCAGTATGTATAAGAATTTGATTTTTAAAAAGTCCCAGTCATCTCGTTTATTTTTTGCTGTTTCTGCATTTTGGATTATGATGGAAAGTCTATTTATGCCATAAATGAGGGCCCCTAGATTTGACCCTGTTTTATCTTTGATGAATTTTATAGTTTGGGTTTTACATTTAGGGCTTTGGTCCATCTTGAAGTTTGTTTTGTGTATGGTGTGAGGTATGGATCTTGTTTCATTTTTTGGGAAATGGATATCTAGTTTTGCCAGCATTTATTAAAGAGGCTATCTTTTCCCCATTTAATGGGTTTTGGACCTTTGTCAATGATCAGCTGCCATAGATGGATGGATGGATTTCTGGATTCTCAATTCTGTTTTCCTAGTCTACATGTCGATCATTGTACCAATACCAGGCTGTTTTGGCTAGCATTCCTGTATAATAGGTTTTGAGATGAGGGAGTGTGAGACCTCCTACTTTGTTTTTCTTCTTCAATGGTGCTTTGTTTATTCGAATTCTTTCCTTTCCATATAAAATTAGTGATTGTTTTTTCCATGTCCTTAAAGAATGTTGATAGAATCTGGATAGATACTGCATTTGATATATTGATTGCTTTGGGTAGTACTGACATTTTCACAATGTTCAGTCTTCCTATCCGTGAGCATGGCATTTTCTTCCATTTATGTAGGTCTCTTATAGTTTCTTACAGTAGTGTTTTGTAAGTTTTCTTTGTATAGGTCTTTTGTGTCCATGGTAAGATTTATTTGTAAGTATTTCATCTTTTTGGTAATTGTTGTAAATGGTATTGTTTTTCTTGTTTACTTTTCAGAGGTCTCTTTGTTGATATAGAGGAATCCAACTGACTTTTTTTGTGTGTTGATCTTGTATCCTGCTACTTTGCTGAATCTTTCAATAAGATCCAGTAGTTTTTTTGCTGAGTCTCTCAAGTTTTCTATGTATAGGATCTCGTCATCTGTAAATAGAGGTAGTTTTACTTCTTCTTTGCCAATTTGGGTGCCTTTTATTTCTGTTTTTTTGCCTTATTGCCCTGGCTGGGATTCTAATACAATGTTCAATAGAAGTGGTGTCAGAGGGCATCCTTGTCTGGTTCCCCTTCACAAATGGAATGCTTTGAGTCTTTCTCCATTGAGAATAATGTTGGCTGTTGGTTTTGCATATATACTCTTTATTATGAATTTTATTAGAAATTTCCATTCTATTCCTGTTTTTCTGAGAGTTTTGATCAGGAGTGGGTGGTGGTGGTGTTACATGCCATAGAGTTGGCTCTGACTCATAGCAACTGTACATACACATCAGCCTCACAATCCTTGCTGTACTAGCCCATCATTGCAGCCACTCTATCAGTCCATCTCATTGAGGGCCTTCCCCTTTGTCATTGACCTTCCACTTAACCAAGCATGATATCCTTTTCCAGGGAATGGTCCCTTCTGACAACATGACCAAAGTAGGTGAGACAAAGTCTGGCTATTCTTGCTTCCAAGGAGCATTCTGGCTGTACTTCCTCCAGGAAAGATTTGTGTTCTTTATGTTGAGGTGTAATCCATACTACAGATTATAGTCTTTAATCTTCATCAGTAAGTGCTTCAAGTCATCTTCACTTTCAGCAAGCAAGGTTGTGTCATCTGCATATTGCAAATTGTTAATGACTCTTTCTCCAATCCTGATGCTGTGTTCTTCATATAGTTCAGCTTCTCAGATTATTTGCTAAGCACACAGATTAAATAAGTATGGTGAAAGGATACAACCCTGGCGCACTGCCTTCCTGATTTTAAACCATGCAGTATCCCCTTGTTCTGTTCGAATGACAGCCTCTTGGTCTATGCACATGTTCCTCATAAGCATAATTAAGTGTTCTGGAATTCCCATTCTTCTCAAAGTTATCAATAATTTGTTATGATCCACACAGTTGAATGCTTTTGCACAGTCAATAAAAGCAAGTAAGCATCTTTCTGATATTCTTTGCTTTCAGCCGAGATCTATCTGACCTCAGCAATGATATCCTTCATTCCACATCCTCTTCTGGATCCAGCTTGCATTTTTGGAAGTTCCTGTCAATATTCCACTACAGCTGTTTTTGAATTATCTTCAGCAAAATTTTACTTGCATGTGGTAGTAATGATATTGTTTGATAATTTCCACATTCTGTGGGATCACCTTTCTTTTAATGGGTACAAATATGGATCTCTTCCAGTCAGTTGGCCAGGTAGCTGTCTTCCAAATTTCGTGGCTTATATGAGTGAGTGCCTCTGCCATGGCATCCATTTGTTGAAACATCTCAATTGGTATTCCATCAATTTCTGCACCCTTGTTCTTTGCTAATTCCTTCAGTGCAGCTTCAACTTCTTCCTTCAGTACCGTCAGTTCTTGATCATATGTCACCTCCTGAAATGGATGAATATTGACCAATTCTTTTTAGTACAGTGACTCTGTGTATTCCTTCCATCTTCTTTTAATGTTTCCTGTATCATTCAATATTTTGCCCATAGAATCTTTCAATATTGCAACTCGAGACTTGAATTTTTTCTTTGGTTCTTTCAGCTTGAGAAATGCTGAGCTTGTTCTTCCCTTTTGGTTTTCTAACTCCAGGTCTTTGCACATTTCATTATAATTGACTTTGTTTTCCTGAACTGCTGTTTGAAATCTTCTGTTCAGCTTTTTTATATTGTCTTGTCTTCCATTGGCTTTAGCTACTCTCCATTCAAAAGCAAGTTTCAGAGTCTCTTCTGATAACCATTTTGATCTTTTCTTCCTTTCCTGTCTTTTTAATGACTTTTTGCTTTCTTCGTGTTCCTGATTTCATCCCACAGTTAATCTTGTTTTTAGTCACTGGTGTTCAGTGTGTCAAATCTATTCTTTAGATGGTGTCTAAATTGAGGTGGAATATAATCAAGGTCATATTTTGGCTCTTGTGGATGTGTTTTAATTGTCTTCAGCTTCAATTTGAACTTGCATATGAACAGTTGATGGTCTGTCCACAGTCAGCTCTTGGCCTTGTTTTGGCTGTAGGTATTGAGCTTCTCCATCACCTGGTTCTACAGATGTAGTCAATCTGATTCCTGTGTATTCCACCTGGTGAAGTCCACATGTATCGCTGCTGTTTAAGTTTTAGAAAAAAGTTATTTGACATGAATAAGTCGTTGGTCTTGCAAAATTCTACCATGCAATCTCCAACATTATTTCTATCACCAAGGCAATATTTTCCAACTAGTGGTGATTCTTTTTTGTTTCCAACTTTTGCATTCCAATGACCAGTAATAATCAACATATCTTGATTGGTGTTGGAATGGGTGTTAGATTTTATTTAATGCCTTTTCTTCATTGATTGATGTTATCATAGGATTCTTTTCCTATGTTTTATTTATGTGATGGATTACATTGATGATTTTTCTGATGTTGAACCATCCTTGTGTAACTGGTAATCCTTGTGTAATCCCATTTGGTCTTGGTGTATTATTTTTTGATAGGTGTTGGATTCTCTTGGCTAGGATTTTGGTGAGTATTTTTGCATCTGTATTTGTGAGGGATATTGGTCTGAGGTTTTTCTTTTTAGTGGTATGTTTACCTGGTTTTGGTATCATGTTATGCTTGCTTCGTAGAATGAATTTGGGAGTATGCCATCCTTTTCTATGTTCTGGAATAGTTTGAGTAGGATAGATGTCAACTCTTCTCTGAATGTTTGATAAAATTCTTCAGTGAAGCCATCTGGGCCAGCACTTTTTTTTTGGTGGGGAGTTTTTTAGTGAGTTATTCAATTTCTTCTTTTGTTATAGGTCTGTTCAAATTTTCTACCTCAGTCTGTGTTAGTTTAGGTAGGTCTTGTGTTTCTAGAAATTTGTCCAATTTTTTCTAGGTTTTTTTTTCCAACTTTTTTTTTTTTTTAAATTGTGATTTGGGTGAAAATTTACAGACCAAATTCACTTTCTATACAGCAGTTCACGTACTTTGACTAATGACATTGACTATAATTTACCACAATGCAACAGCTCCCCTCCCACTTCCTCCCCATAGTTACCTCTTCCCTGTGTCCATCCTGCCATGCACTCCTACCCCCTGAGCTGTCTCCCTGTTAATAAACAGCTCTTCTTTCTCCCATGATTGTTCTCTCCAAGGAGTGTATCTACCTTAGGTAAATGTTCAATCATATGCCTGTCTTTTGTTTGGCTAGAAGCCACAGGTGTGGGTTCAATTCCAGACCTGAAGGGCAGCTGGGGACCATAGTCTCAGTGGTTCCACCAGGCTCTATCAGACCAGCAAACTTGGTCCCCCCACCATTTTTCCAAATGAATTTGAGTTTTGTTCCACATTGTTCTCCCTCTCTATCCAGGATCTCCTACATAGATCCCCTTCCGAGTGGTTGACAGTGGTAGCCAGGCACCACCTAGTTCTTCTGATCTCAGAGTTGTATAGGCTGTGGATCGCATGATGTACCAGTTGCTAGGACTAATTGTTTCCATGAATGTTTGGTTTTCTTCATTCTTCTTTGCTCTGGATGAGGAGAGACCCATTGTTGCATCTAGATGGCTGTTTGCAGGCTTTTAAGATTCCAGTTGCTACTCGCCAAAGTAGGAGGTGGAACAGTTTTTGTCTAGTATGTTATGCCAGTTGTGCTTGATGTTCCCTGTGACTATAGTCCCCAGCCCACAGGTTCAACTACTCAGTTGCTCTGGGTAGCTGGCTGTGACCAAGAAGTGATTACAACCTTGTCCCTTGTTGGCTCTACTACACACCTGGGAATTCTTACAGATTATACAAATACACTTATAGGACCATTGTCTGCCAACCCTATACATGGTGGGTACACTCCCTGCTTCATAGATATACCTAATAGTTTGGCCTGTCCACCCTTCTGTCCACCCGCATCCATGTTTTCCTTCACTGACAATGCAGTACTGTATGTACAAAAGGGTTCATTTTTGTTGTCTGTACCTCCCATGTACCTCTCTGTGTCTTCCTCTTCCTCAGTGCCACCATGTTGATCACTCATATTTGGTACATTGCCCTTCTCTTCACCCAAATCAATACTTATATCTACCTATCTAACAGCCCTCCCACTCCTGGAAAATTTCCTTCCATAGATAAACCTTTCCTTGACTTTCACAATAATGGACTAATACAATATTTGTCCTTCTGTGACTGACTTATTTCACTCAGCATAATGTCCTCCAAGTTCATACACATTAAGCATTGTTTTGCAGATTCCAGGTTGTTCGTTAGGGTTGCATAGTATTCCATTATGTGTATGTACCATAGTTTGGTTATCCATTCCTCAGTTGATGGACACCTAGGTTGTTTCCATCTTTTGGCTATTG
>NW_006921630.1:12281707-12283056 GCF_000298275.1 Orycteropus afer afer
TAAACTGTTGTTCCCAGCATAGTAGATCACATGATTGTCTGATTCAAAATGGCCCAAACGAGTCCATTTCAGCTGACTAATACCTAGGATATCAATCTTTATGTGTTCCATTTCATTTTTGACAACTTCCAATTTTCCTAGATTCATACTTCGTACATTCCATGTTCCGATTATTAATGGATATTTACCGCTGTTTCTCCTCAATTTGAGTGGTGCCACATCAGCAAATGGAGGTCTTGAAAGCTTTACCTTATATATATGCGTGAGGCTGATTTTACTCTGATAATGCAGCTCTTTCCCAGTCCTACTTTAAGAGCTTTCGAAGCTAAGTGACTCATCTTCCTCCTCTATATTGGGCAGTATTTCTGGACTATTCATAAACTTGCGCAGTAATGCATCAGACAATGTTTCTCTGCTATTCATAAAGTTCTTCATAGTTTCCTGATATCCTTTGTATTTCAGTTGGTTCTGTTTCGATGTCACCCATTTCATTCCTTATTTGTCTTATTTGTATTTACTCCCTCTTTTCCTTTGTTGAATTTGCCAGTGGTATATCAATTTTATTGATCTTTTCAAAAATCCAACTTCTGGTCTTGTTGGTTCCTTCTATTGCCCTACTCTTTTCTGTTTAGTTGATTTCTACTCGAATCTTGATTATTTCCTTTCTTCTGGTGACTGTAGGCGTTTTTGCTCTTTTTTTTTCGAATTGCTGGAGATGTTGGTTTAAAGTGTTGATTTTGGCTGTCTCTTCTTTTTTGATGTGTGAAGTTATTGCTATAATTTGGCCTCTGATCACTGCTTTTGCTGTGTCTAAGGATTTTGGTATGTTGTATTTTCATTCTCATTTGATTCAAGGAATTTTTGAATTTCAATATTTATTTCTTCTTTTACAGTATTTATTAAGGAGGGTGTTGTTCAGTTTTTATGTGTTTACTCTTTTTCTGTTGATCTTTCTATTGTTTATTTCTAATTTGATAGTATTATGATCCGAGAATATGCTTTGCAGTATTTCAATGTTTTCATATTTATTAAGGCTTGTTTTATGGTCTAATATATGGGCTATCATGGAAAATGTTCCAGGTGCACTTGAAAAGAATGTATGTTTTGCTGTAGATGTCCATAAGGTCAAGTTGGTGGATTGTATTGTTTAACTCTTCTGCATCTTTGTTGTATTTCTTTCCAGTTGTTCTATCTTCCATTGAATATTAAAGTCTCCCACTGTGACTGTGGAGTCATCTATTTGACTTTTCAACTCTTTTAAAGTCTGATTTCTGTATTTTGGGGCTGTTACTTTGGGTCCGTAGATATTTATTATGGTTATATCTTCATGTTCAATTGATCCTTTAATC
>NW_006921630.1:12283728-12297307 GCF_000298275.1 Orycteropus afer afer
TTCAAAGGTCTCCTTTTAGTATCTCTTGTAAGATTGGTCTGGTTTTCACAAATTCCCTTAGTTTCTGCTTATCTGGAAATCTCCTAATTTCACCATTGTATTTGAGGGACAGTTTTGCCATGTATATAATTTGTGGTTGATAATTTTTCTCTTTCAGGGTTTTATATATACAGTCCCATTGTGTTCTTGCTTGGATGGTTTCTGCTAAGAAATCAGAGCTTATTTTACTTGTTGTCTTTGTAAGTAACTTTTTTTCCCCCCGTGCTGCTTTCAGGACTCTGTCTTTGTCTTTGGTTTTGATGAGGTTGATGATGATATGTCTTGGTAATTTTCTTTTGGGGTCTATGCTGTTTGGAGTTTGTTGGACTTCCTGAATGGATGTATTTTCATCACATCAGGGAAGTTCTCCTCCAACAAATCTTGGACAATTTTCTCAGTGGTCTTATTTTTCTCTTAGTGTTCTGGAATTCCAGTGACATGTAGGTTATTCCTTTTGATGGTATCCCACATGGACCTTAGGCTTTCTTCATTTTGTTTTCATCTTTTTTTCTGATTGATCCCTTTCCAAAGAAGTAGTCAGGTATTTATCTTCAGTGTCATTAATTCTGTCTTCCATTGCATCTATTCTACTCCTTTGCCTTTCCAATGTGTTATCTATTTCTGACAATTTAGTATTAATCTTCTGGATTTCTATCTGTAGATTTGGAATCATTCCTAATTTTTTATTTATTTTGTCATTTTGTTCTTGTATTTTCTTCCAAAATTCTTCTAGGGTTTTGTCTTTGTTTTCCTTGGTCTATCAATGCTTTGAAGATTACTAAATATAATTCTTTTGAACTCTTTATCAGAGAGTTCCAATGCTGCTTCTTCCTCAGGATGTCTTCTGGTTCTGTATCCTGCACCCTTGTTTCTACCAGTTTATCTTGCTTCTTTGTGTGGACTGTGATGGTTTTTGTCTCCGAGACACCATGGTGGTGTTGTATTTTTATATCTGTTAACTGTTTGTGAAGAGCAGCTAAGGGTGAGTCAGGCTCTTCTTGGTGGTTGTTTATCATTGGCCTATTGGTAGAGAACGACATGGTGGCTCTCACTCAGTAAGTGAAGCTGCAGGAGGTGTGGGTGTGGTTGTATCGTATAGGGACTATTGTTGTCTTCCACTCCATTAGACAAAAATAACAATTGAATAACCATTAAAAAAGTAAAAACACATGGACAAAAAATATACCATGTAATCACTTAGGAACAATAACCAAAAAAGGAGAAAAAAAAGAAAAGAAAAGAAAAACCCTGCAGTATCTGGGGAGATGGCAATAAGAGAAAAAAGGTAGAGAAGGAGAATAATGAAGAAAAAAATAGGCAAAACATAAAAAGAAAAACAAAGAATGGGGTTAACCATATAAAAATTGCAACCAGGAACAGGGGGAAAAAAAAGCTGAAAACTAGAACCTGGGAATGGAAGAATAAAGAATAATAGTAAAAAGGACTAAAGTTATAATAATAATAGTAGTTTTAAAACAGACAAAAACAAACTGAAAAATAGAAAACAGAAAAAAAATTGGGCAGGGTGAGGCAGGGCACCCAGGCGCCGTCCAGCACGCAGACTGGGATGGAATTCCTGCTGGCCCAGAAAGTGGGTGGGAGTGAGGGATGGCTGCACCTCTGTTCACCAATGGGGTGTGGGGTATAAGAATAAGAAGGGGAATATCACACCTTTCCAGATGTCTGGGTCTGGAATGTCCTTGGGGAAAAGTAGCCTGTTTTTAAGTCCCTGGAATTTGGGAGAACGCTGTAGCTTTAAACATCCAAAATGGTCAAGCCTCTTGTAAACATTCAAAATGGTTACACCCTCTAGGCAGATAAAAGTCTACAGCTCAGCCTGCCTTCCTCTCCTCTGCTTCCCCTTTTATTCCCCAGCCACCAGAGCAATCCTCCATGTAGTCCCTGGCTGGCAGAGCTGATTTTTAAGTTAATTCTTAGGTCCTACCACCACTAGGCAATATCCAAGTTGTCTGTGCCATCAGGATCACTGCCAGACCCGCAGCTCCGTGTGTCTCCTTTTCTGGGGTTTTAATGCAAATTCTTCTGCTAGTTGGAGTTTGGTCCACTTCTATATCCTTCCTTTCAAGGCTCAGGAGTCCAGGATTATCTTCTGTATCTGTGTTAATTGGTTCCCCTTTTCTTTGTTGAAGAGGGTCTGTGTGGTCTTTCTGCCTATTCCACCATCTTACTGGAACCCTTTTTCTAGGTTTTTGAATTTGGAGTACAGTTCTTCAAAGTATTTTGTTAGTATCATTTTTATTGCATTTGGTTTTATTGTGATGTTACCCATTCCATTTATTATTTGTGTTATTTGCATCCTCTCTTTCTTTTCCTTAGTTAAATTTGCCAATGGTTTGTCAATTTTGCTATTCTTTTAGAACACCCATCTTCTAGTTTTGATTTTATTTCCCCTCCAGCTACATTTATTTTTCCTTTGTTCTTTATTACTTCCTTTCTTCTGGAGATTGTAGGTTTCTTTTGTTACTAGTTTTCTAATTGTTGACATTGTTCGCTTAAGGTTTTGATTTTGATTCTTTCTTCTTTTTTGATGTGTCCATTTATTGCTAAAAATTGACCTCTTAGTACTGCTTTTGCTATGTTCCAAAGGTATTGGTATGTTGTGTTTTCATTCTCGTTTGTTTCTAGGAATTTTTTTTTTATGTCAAACTTATTTCTTCTCTCAGCCAGTAGTTCTTGATCAGTGTGTTATTCATTTGCCATGTATTTGATTTTTTCCCCCCTTGGTCTTCCTATTACTGATTTCTAATTTTATGATGTTTTGATCTGGAAAGACACTTTTTTTGATGTTTTTAAATTATTGAGGCTTGTTTTGTGGCCTAATATTTGGTGTATTCTGGAGAATGATCCATGTGCATTGGAAAAGAATGTGTATTGTATTTCTGTTGGGTAGAGTGTTCTATACATATCTATGAGGTCAAGTTGGTTGATTGTGTTGTTGAGATCTTCTGTATCTTTTTTTTTTTTTTCCTAGTTGTTGTGTCTTTCATCAAAAGTGGTGTGTTAAAGTATCCTACTACTAGTATTTAGAATTGTCTGTTTCTCCTTTCAAATCAGTTAATGTTTGCTTTACATATTTTGGAGCTCTTTCATTGGCTGCATGGATATTTATTATGGTAAAATGCACTTGATTAATTGATACTTTTAACATCATATAATGCCCTTCTTTGTCCCTTACGCTGGTTTTCACCTTGAAGTCTGTTTTATCAGAAATTAATATAGCTACTTCTGCTCTTTTTTGGTTGCCATTAGCTCAATATATATTTTTTCCAGCCATTGATTTTTAATTTATTTTTATCTTTGTGTCTAAGGTGGGTCTCTTGTAGGCAGCATATTGATGGATCTTTTTTTCTTATCCAATCTGCCACTCTCTTTGTCTTGACAGGTGCATTTAGTCCATTCACATTTAGTGTAATTAATGATACTGATGAATTTACTGAATCAGAAGGCTGGCAGTTCAAACCCACCAGCCACTCCTCAGAAGGAAGGTTGAACAATCTACTTCTGTAGTGATATCACCTCGGAAACCCAAGGAAGGGTTGCTATGAGTCAGATGTGACTCCACAGCAGTGAGTGAATTTACTGTTGTCATTCTTTTATGTTGTGTTTGTGGTGTCTTTGTTCTAAATACTTTTATGTGCTGAGTTCATTTTGTTACAGAGTTTTCTTTCCCTTTTCTTCATTCATTGATTTTGTGTTTACTAAGTCCTTGTGATTTTCTTCTTTCTTATTTTGGTTAGCAGGCTTATTAATTTTCTTTGTGGTTACCCTGTAGTAAATTCTTATTGCTCTAAATTTGGAACAGTCTGTTCTATGTAGACACCATTCTGACTTCCTCTCCATTTGGAAGTTTTATAATTATACCATTTATTTCCTCTGTTTGCTTTGTTATTTTTGTTGTTTACTGATTGACTTCACTAGTTCTCTATTTACCTTTTTGTAAACTTATTTTAGTTTTGAGAGTTCTTTTTTCTGGGTTGGTTTCTAGGTGGTGGTGTTATGTATCTTGAGCTTAATTTGTTGTCTTCTGATGTTGGTTTTCTGTTGGAAGGACTGCCTTTAGCATTTCTTGTAGGGTTGGTCTGATCCCCCCCTCCAAAATTCCTTTAATTTTTGCTTGTCTGGGAATGTCTTAATTGAGGGATAGTTTGGCTGGACATATAATTCTTGGTTGGTAATTCTTTTCCTTCAAGGCTATGTATTTGTCACCCTATTGCCTTCTTGCCTGCATGGTTTCTGCTGAGAAATCAGAGCTTAGTCTTATTGGTTGTTGTAGGTAACATTTCATTTTTCCAGGGCTGCTCTCAAGATTGATTCTTTGTCTTTGCTTTTGGAAAGTTTTTATGATATATGTCTTGGTGACTTTCTCTTGGGGGTCTATCTTATATGGGGTTTGTTGGGCTTCTTGGATGGATATCTTTTGATCTTTCATGATATTGGGTAAGTTTTCTGCTAGTAGGTCTTCAACAGTTTTTTTTTTTCTCTTTCTCTTTGCCTCCTCTTGTTTTGGAATTCCAGTCAAACATACATTATTTCTTTTGATATCATCCCATATAACTCTTAGGTTTTCTTTATTTGTCTTCATTCTTTGTTCTGATTTTTCTTCATACAAGCTAGTATCAAGGAATTTGTCTTCTAGCTGGGGGATGCATTCTTCAGTCTGGGACTACTCTTTTTTCCTTCTAATGTGTTATCTATCACCATAATTTTGGTGTTCCTCTTCTGGATTTCTAATTGCTGTTTTTGTGATTTCTAATTGAGTCTAATGATTTCTCATTGTCTATTTATTTTGTCATTTTGCTTTTCTCTGATTTTCCTGAATTCTTCAAGGGTATTGTGTGTCTTTGCTTCTGTTTATGGTTTTCTTGAGCTTTTGGAAAGATATCTATATCTATATCTATATTTACATTTATATGAGCTCTGGTAGCATAGTGGCTAAGGCCCTTGACTGTTAACCAGAAGGCTGGCAGTTGAAACCCATCAGCCACTCCTCAGAAGGAAGGTTGGGCAATCTACTTCTGTAGTGATACTGCCTCAGAAACCCAAAAGGGTTGCTATGAGTTGGGGCTGACTTGATGGCACATAACAACAACAAATACACACACACACATATACATATATGTGTGTGTGTATGTATATATATGTATATGTTTATATGTGTGTGTGTATATATGTATGTGTGTATATATATATATGTATATGTTTATATGTGTGTGTGTATATATGTATGTGTGTATATATATATACACACACACACACACACATACATAATCTTTTGAATTCTTTATCAGTTAGTTCTGTTATCTGTTCTTCTTTGGGGAGATTTCCTAGTTCTTTAGTTTGGACACTTGATTCTGCTGTCTTTTCTTGTTTCTTTGTTTGAGTTGAAGTTGTCTGTTGTCTGTATTTGTTAGTTATGTGCTGATTTGTTTCACTGTTTTTTTTTTTTTTGCTTTGTTTTGATATATCCAGATATATGGGGCAGATGTGTTTCTTTGGTTGTTAACTTGACAATACTGTCTCCAAGTTTATGGAATAACTAGTGGGAATGTGGGTGCAGGTCTTTGTTTGTTGTGAGGAGAAGCTGCAGTTAGGATAAGCAGGTGTTGTCCACTATTTGTCTTTGATCTTCTGGTGAAGAAGCTGTTGGTGATGGTCTTCCCTTGGGGGAGGTGGTTGGTGTAGTAGATATGACTGATTAGAGGAGAGTTAATGTTTTACTTCATTGGATGGGGCAGGAAAAAGAGAGAGAGAGAGAGAGAGAGAGAGAGAGAGAGAGAGAGAGAGAAAGAGAGAAGAAAACCAAGGAGAAGAAGAAATGGAAAAGAAGAAAAAATAGAATAAAAAGAAAAATAAAAAATAGGGAAAAAGGAAGAAGAAGAATAAAGGGGGGCGGGCAAGATGAAAGATTGGTAAAAAATGAAAGAAGAGGAGGATGAGGGAGAAATGAACAGATAAAAAGGAAGAAAACAATGGGGGAAAGGAAAAGAGAAAAATAAGGGAAAGATAAGGTAATTGATGAAGAAGGACTTTTCTAGTTATGGTTAGCCAGCAACCCTGGGAGCAGGCGGTTGTGGCAGAATTCATTGATCCACTGGTGTGTGCACCTATGTAGGTGAAAGGAGCCTGGTGTGAGTAGGCATCTCCAATAGAGAAGTCTTTAGGTGTGTGTCTCTTGTGATTAGTTTGAGAAAGATCAGTGATGCAGACATGGAAAAGGATAGCTGCAGCTCCTGGATCTGCCTGTTTGGAGTGGTTTGCTAAGGGTGGCATTCAGTCAAAGCCCTGTGGCTCAAACCTACCAGCTGTCCTGCAGGAGAAAGACAAGGCAGCCCTTCTCTGCAAAGATCCACAACCCTTGAGACTCCAGGAAACATATCATCCTATAACAGGTTGCTATGAGTTGGAATTGACTCTACAGCAGTGGGTCCAGTTTGGGATTTGGTTTGCTTGCAGTGAGTTCTTCTATTCCCTTTCTCTTACTCTCTTCTCACTCTGTGGCTACTTGAGCCACTAGAAGTCTGACCTACTTGCCTGTACGTTCCTTTCCCAGTTCCCATATGGCTTTAGTTCACCTTGAAATCCTCCTGATATGTCTACCCTCTATCTTTAATGCTGTGTGGATTCCATGAAGTTTTCCCCCACCCCTTTTCTCCTCCTTCGTGTTTGTAATGGCTTCTCTTTGGTCAGTGTGGCTTCTTTTCTCTCCCCAGTCACTGACCTTTTTCCATCTCCCTTTCCTGTCTGCATTCATTCTAATACTTTATCTTCTCATTAGATTCTCAGGATTCCAGGATCATTATTTGTATCTGTGTCACTCAGTTTTTCTGGGGGCTCTGTTGTAGAGGGACCAGGTAGGGTGTGTTAGTGGCATACCATCTTGTCTCTGCCTCCCCACTGAGATGTTTTAACAAATGGATACAAAGCTGGAAATTCTCACTTGTCTATGCCAATAAATTTGGAAGATGGCTACCTGGCCAACTGACTAGAAGAGATTCATGTTTATGCCCATTCCAAAGAAAGGTGATCCAACAGAATTGGTGTAATTTATTGAACAATATCATGAATATCACACTCAAGTAAAGTTTTGCTGAAGATAACTGGAGAATGATAGCAGCAGTCCATTAACAAGGAACTGGCAAAAATTAAGCCTAAGTCAGAAGAGGACGTAGAACAAGGGATATCATTGCTGATGTCAGATGGATCTTGGAAAGCAGGGAATACCAGAAAGATGTTCACCTGTGTTTTATTGACTATGCAAAGGCATCTGAGTTTGTGGATCTTAACAAATTATGGACAACATTGTGAAGAATGGAAATTCCAGAACACTTCATTGTGCTCATGAGGAACCTGTACATAGACCATGACACAGTCGTTGGAACAGAACAAAGGGATACTGTGTGGTTGAAAATCAGGAAAGATATGCATCAGGGTTGTATCCTTTTACCATATTTATTCAATCTGTATGCTGAGCACATAATCCAAGGAGCTAGACTATATAAAGAATGCGGCATCAGGATTAGAGGAAGACTTATTAAAAACTTCTCATATACAGATGACACAACCTTGCTTGCTGAGAGTGAAGAGAACTTTGAAGCACTTAATGGTGAAGATCAAAAACTACAGTCTTCAGTGTAGATTACATTCCAACACAAAGAAAACAAAAATCCTCACAACTTGGATCAATAAGCAACATTATGATAAACAGAGAAAAGATTGAAGTTGTCAAGGAATTCATTTTACTTGGATCCGCAATCAATGCCCGTGGAAGCAGCGGTCAAGAAATCAAATGATGTACTGCACTGGGAAGATCTGCTACAAAAGATCTGTTCAAAGTGTTAAAAGGCAAAGATGTCACTTTGAGGACTAACTCACCTAACACAAATCATGATATTTTCAATAACCTCACAAGCAGGTGAAAGCTGGACCATGAGTAGGGAAGACTGAAGAAGAATTCATGCCTTTGAATTATGGTGTTGGTGAAGAATATTTAATATACCATGGAATGACAAAAGAACAAACAAATCTGTTTAGAAGAAGTACTGCTAGAATGCTCCTTAGGATGGTGAGACTTTATCTCATATACTTTGGGCATGTTATCAGGAAGGACCAGTTCCTGGAGAAGGACAGCATTGCTTGGTAAAGTCAAGGGGGTAAGAAAAAAAAAAAGATTCTCAGTGAGAGGGATTGATACAGTGGCTGCAACAGTGGGCTCAAACATAGCAATGATTGTGAGAATGGTGCAGGACCAGACAGCGTTTTGTTCAGTTGTACATAGGGTTTCTATGAGTTGAACTGAATTGATGACACCTAACAACCACAACAACAACCCATTCTGATTACATATATTCCCAGGTATGCTCATCTCATCCCATGACATTAAACACTGTTTTCTGATGACTCTCAAATTTGCATCTCCAGCCCTTCTCCTTTGAGCTTCGGACTTGTACCTCCAATTGACTTCTTAGCAATTCCACTTGAATGGAACTTGACTTAGCAAAAGAGATAATCCTTGATGTCCCCACCCCTTTTTTTCCTCCCAAAGTCTTCTCCATCATTGCTAGTGGCAGCTTTAGCCACCCATTTGCTCAGGCAAAAACCTTGGAATGTTGTTGTTGTTATGTGCCGTCGAGTCGGCCCCAACTCATAGCGACCCCTCCTTGGGTTTCCGAGGCAGTATCACTACGGAAGTAGGATTGCCCAACCTTCCTTCCGAGGAGTGGCTGGTGGATTTGAACTGCCAGCCGTCTGGTTAGCAGGCAAGTGTCTTAGCCACTATGCTACCAGAGCTCATCCATCAGCAAGAGCTGAATCTGACTACTTTTTACCAGCCTACTTCCATCTTTCACCTGGGCTTCCGTAATCACTTCCCAACTGGTGTGCCTGGTTCCATTTTGTCTCTTACCCCCATTATATGATATTCCATTACCTTGTTTTATTTTTTCATTATATTTAACAATATCTGATTTTGTTTCTTTATGGTTTTTTTTTTTGCCTGTATTACCCCTTCTAGAATGTAAGCTCTCCAAAGCAGAAACTTTGTCTTGTTAGAACTGTGCTGGCAATAGTAGGCTCTCACATTGAATGAAAGCATGAATGGACAAATGAATGAATGAAAGATAGAAATCTGCTGCTCTTTCAGTAGTTGTGGTTGCAGTAAATCATTTCTAGTTTTCTTAGAGCTCTTTTGTATAGTGTGGAAACAATTGAAAGGCTTTTATTTAATAATACATTTTTAAGACTGATATTGTTATGTTGTTGTTATGTGCCATCGAGTCGGACCTGACTCATAGCGACCCCTCCTTGGGTTTCCGAGGCGGTATCATTATGGAAGTAGATTGCCCAACCTTCCTTCCAAGGAGTGGCTGGTGGGTTTGAATCTCCAGCCTTCTGGTTAGCAGTCAATTGCCTTAGGCACTATGCTACCAGAGCTCCCCTGAGACTGATATTAGAATTTTTTTAATCTTAAATGTATAATATCATTTGAGCCTTGCTGCATGCAGCTTGTGCTCCCTGAGATCTTTCAGAGAGATTTTGTGTGGAATCATGGAAAACCAATTATAGTGATTTCTGGGAGAAGCCTGGCCCAATAAGTGAATGGGAAGAAACTCTTGCTGGTAAAGAGAGGCATTCAATATGGGCTTCTACAGGGATGCAGAAGAGCAAGGAGAAGTAAATGCAAAACATTTTTATTTACTTTTTGTTGTTGTTGTTCTGTGCCGTCGAGTCAGACCTGACTCATAGCGACCCCTCCTTGGGTTTCCAAGGCAGTATCACTACAGAAGTAGATTGTCCCATCTTCCTTCCGAGGAGTGACTGGTGGGTTTGAATCGCCAGCCTTCTGGTTAGCAGTCAAGTGCCTTAGGCACTGTTGTTGTTATGTGCTGTCGAGTCGGCCCGACTCATAGCGACCCCTCCTTGGGTTTCCGAGGCAGTATCACTACGGAAGTAGGATTGCCCAACCTTCCTTCCGAGGAGTGGCTGGTGGGTTTGAACCACCAGCCGTCTGGTTAGAAGGCAAGTGACTTAGCCACTATGCTACCAGCATGCTACCCTTATTCCAGTAAGGTAACTTTTGAATAAAGGGAATATTGATACCTGGCTGATTAATAAATTTTTAAAATTAGAAAATTAAAGATCTAAGGATCCTGAAATGCTGTTTTTTTTTTTTTTAAATCAATTACTGTATTAAGAAATGGAAAACAGAATGAAAGCAGGGTGGGAGAGAGGTTGTGGATCCTTCCATATCTTTTGTGATAGAGAAGATTTTTTTGTACCAGCAAGATCTGGGTTTTGATTCTAATCTTGCTACTTGCTGACTGCATGCTCTTGGGTGTGCTGCTTCTGGAATCTAGGCTCATCATCTCCATTGGAGGTTTAGGATGATCATATGAGATGAATTTGGGGAAAGAATTTTTATACATATAAAGCAATATACATATATATATGTATTCTGATTATCATTATCTCACCATTCTAGTATTAGGATCAAGTTCTTCATTCTCTTGCTCTTTTCAACTTTGGAGGCTCAGGACTACAGTGGTGGTACAGAGGCCAAAAGCTGAACAAATCATGAAACAACTCAAGATAATTCTAAATGTCTTCCCTGGGAATTTTTTTGCTTGCTTTTTTTAATTGGTTGTTTATGTGTGTCTGAGATTAAGAACTACAATAAATTTTAAAAATGCATAACTCTTTTTACGTAGTACTATCACTGAAGCATTATGTCTTTGTTATACATTTGTAAGCATCCTCAAGGGTCTCAGATATGAACAATACATTCTTTGGATGTATTGGATATATTGACAGAGAGAGAACAGGGGCTTTTAGTCTTTAAATGCAATTAAAGGCTCAGGTCTCTGAAAAAGCAAAAATTGCCAAGAATGGTACCTTGGCAACAGTTGTTCTTGACTTTTTTTTTTTTTTTAAGCCATACTGTTGATGCATTTTAATACCATTAGTATTTCTTAAGTAAAATGAATTTAGCAGCGTTAATAGTTTTTCTTCTGAAAAGACAAGGCAGGAAAATGAGCCTGAGGCTGTATCATTGCATGCATTCAAATGAGTCTCATTTCCAGATATTGGAAAGCTTTTAAATGTTCTGGCAAAAGTAATTTTTTTTTTTTTTAAATTCCAAGCAGATTGGTTTGTTTTAGAAACAGTGAAGATGCAATATGTGAATCATATTTGGATTTTAAATCAGAATATTAAACTTCACAGTAAAAGTGATTCCATGACTGTTAAAACCCAGAGAGAGGTTTTTAAAGCCAGCAGACAGAGAAACTGAACTCACTTGAAGAAATAAATTATACAGGAATGGAAATGTTGAATAAATAACTTTAAAACCATTTTTCTTGAAGTTATTTTATCCCTTGAAGGCAGAGAGCTCATTAAAATTAAAATTGCATTAAGAATCTTCTCTACAAAACTATGTAAGCCAGTAAAATGAGTGTTGAGTCAGTCACATGCATTTCATTCCAGATCCATAATTTATTTAGTATTTTGAAATTCTTATGTCCTGGCAGTTCTCCTTAGTAAATCTTTAAAAATAAATCCCATTATTTAGTTCAAAGAAGTAATCCTGAAGGTGAAGCGAGTTGGCCTGATTGAGATGGGGTTTTATCCAGGGTCTAACTAAGTGAGGAGAAGAGAGGAGTAAAAGGGAGGTATTATTTCTATGTATTTGTTCCTTTGTATTTGCTGTTACTCTCTTGAAATCCATTTCCTACCCTAGCCCATGTGGCAAATTCATCCTAATTCTTTGAAAGTCTATCTCCTAGCATCCTGTCCTCTGAGATAATTGTTCTAAAACCTTTAAATAGTTGCCTACTCCTCTCCTATTACTGCTGTATATGTAGTTCTGTTATTGCAGGTAGCACACCATGTCCTTTGCTCACATTTCTATCAACTTCGTATCTCCAGTGCCTAAAATAGTGCCTGACACATTGTTGTTAGGTGCCATTGAGTCGGTTCAGACTCATAGTGACCTGATGTACAACAGAATGCAATGCTGCCTGGTCTTGTGCCATTCTTACAATTGTTGCTATGCTTGAGCCCATTGTTGGAGCCACTGTGTCAGTCTGTCTTGTTGAAGGTCTTACTCTTTTTCACTCACCTTCTACTTTACCAAGCATGTTGTCATTCTCCAGGGACTAGTCCCTCCTGTTAACATGGCCAAACCACATAAGATGGAGTCTTGCCAGCCTCACTGCTAAGGAGCATTCTGTCTGTACTTGTTCCAAGACAGATTTGTTCATTCTTAGGACAGCCCATGGTATCTTGAATATTCTTTGCCAACACCAGAATTCAGAAGGAGTTGGGAAAGGTTTCATAGTGGAGGTAGACATTAATTTGGGCTTAGCAGTATTGACTCTAGAGCTGAGAAGGTAGATGGCTTTAGAGGGGCTTTGAACACCTGAAATTATTTACAAAATCTTGCATATATATATATGTGGATAGTTTTCTAGGGAGATGGGCTCTGCTTTTAAAAATGTACATGGAGATATTTTAAGAAATGTTAAATTTTGTAATGTCAATCAAGAACAGGTAGCATTATAATCATCTGTCTTTTAACAAGGTTTTAACAAGAGGGAAAAAGGGAGAATTCAAGGATAAGGGAAGGAAGGGGAACAGAGAGTATGGTAATTCAGTTTGTATGTCAACTTGGCTGGACCTGGTTGAGTGGCTGGACAACTGGATGTAGTATTCCCCATGATGAGACTGGTAACCAACTCCATGGTGGAATCTACTGGGAGCAGGTGTATATCTGCCTTAGGGAATGTGGTCTGCTTTCTGATATAATAAGCAGTATATCTGCCTTAGGGAATGTGGTCTCTAGGTTATGGCACACTGGAATCCTGCATGCAGCCGTGTCATTGTTCAGCAGCCTGCCAGGCTCTGCCGACCTGGGGACTTACAATGGACTTGAATTAATGGCCTGCTGTGTGGTTTGGTAACATTGGGACTGTGCCTTTTTATTTGTTGACCTTGGGCTTGTTAGCCTCAGCAGCCAGTAGCTGCCTGAGTAAAGAGATGCCTCTAGCTTCAGTGGGCCGGGAGCAAGAGGCAAAACTGAAGCCCAAGGTCAAGGGGATTTCACACAGCCCCTAGAGCCTGGCACTTTGAACTCACACTTCTAGTCTCCTGAACTGTGAGAGAATAAACTCCTGTTTGTTAAGGCCATCCCATTTGTGGTGTATTTCTGTCAGAGTGGCACTAGGTAACCAGGACAGAGAGGAAGGAGATTCAGCTTAATCTTGAAGAGGCAAAATAACACTATAGGTATCAATATTTTTAAATGACCTCTCCTTGAATGTGTTTCAGTAACTATGAAGCATATTAAGCTGATTATTGAAAGAGATCATCTAAACAAGAGAGGCCAGAATTTTAGGGCCAATACTGCCTATTTGAAAGAAATTAAATACTAACTATAAGTGAAAGAAAATATATCTAATTGTTGCCCAAATGAAAATATACTGGATTCAAAGGCAGAAAATGCTATAGATGTGGCTGGAAATATATA
>NW_006921630.1:12300167-12305312 GCF_000298275.1 Orycteropus afer afer
GAAAAGCTCAATATCTTCAGCCAAAACCAGGCCAGGAGCTGATTGTGGAACAGACCATCAACTGCTCATATGCAAGTTCAACTTGAAGACAATTAAAACAAGTCCACGAGAGCCAAAATATGATCTTGAATGTATACGTATATGTGTATATATGTATGTATGTATGTATACACACACTGCTGTCGAGTTGAACCTGACTCATAGCGACCCCTCTTTGGGTTTCCAAGGCAGTATCACTATGGAAGTATATTGCCTAACCTTCCTTCTGAGGAGTGGCTGGTGTGTTTAAACTGCCAGCCTTCTGGTTAGCAGTCAAATGCCTTAGGCACTATGTCATCAGAACATATATATAAATACACACACACACACACACACATAAATATATAAAATGTAAATAATATATAAAATCAGTTGCAGTTCAATCAGGCAATACTGGTTTTTAAGGGATTATTTTATTTAGCTTTTTGAATTTAAGGCTTTATCTCTTAATGAAAAATCAGTATTTATTATAAAAATTAAACATAATGAATTTGATTTGGTTATCTGCCATAGATGCAGATCTTTTTAATGTTGAACATTCAATATATATTGACAACATGCAGATTGGATATTTTTAGCTGTTGCAAACTGGGGATTAACATATCAGGGACAGGAGTGATGGATTTCCCCTTCTGATTTAGAGTATCTCACTATCACAAACCTACTTTGAAGCAATAGTTCTATCACATCACATTTGTGAGTTAATGCGGAAAGAAAGAGGTACATGAAAAAAATAAGTCTGCCTATTTGTTCTTTGGCTTGTTACAAAAGGATTACAGTGAAAAAGAGTTTCATGTTACTGGTTTATGGGATTGATAAGAGCACAATAATTGAGGAGCAAAACAATTGTAAGTTTATGCAAAGAAATAGTATAACAGGATTTTTCTCTAATTCTTTCTTTAGAGAGTAACTAATTTGACAATAAACAAGAAAGTAATGTTGAGAGAGGGAATATAAGTGTAAACCTAAATTATATCTCAAACATCAATATTTTTTATATAGAATTCAGTTTAATTAGAAGATATGAGCAATTTGGTGAAGCTGGAAACTTGTCAATGTAGATTTATACACTTAAAAATATTTATAACCAAAGACCAAACCCAGTGCTGAGTTAGTTCTGACTCATAGTAACTCTATAGGAAAGAGTAGAACTGCCCCTTGGGTTTCCAAGCCTGTAAATCTTATGGAAGCAGACTGGGTCATCTTTGTCCTGCAGAGCAGCTGGTAGTTGGAACTGCTGACCTTTCGGTTAGCAGCCAAGTGCTTTAACCACTGCATCATCAGGGCTCTTTTAAAAAATGCAGAACTAATATTAATTAATTAATGCTGACTTTTAATAAGCTCAATGTCAGATGTTAAGAAAAATGATATGAATTGTCACATCATAATTTTATGAGAAGTAGGGTTAGAATGTTCAGCTCAAATAAATTCAACATCAAGGGTCACCTCAGTGGATTAAGACAGATTTTACAAAATGTGTCATCCTTTCTGTGGTAGTCCATTCCCATGTTCTGAATCTGGTAATAATAATACAATATATAAAATGTGAAAATGATACATACTTTAAGGTGATATGCCTAATATTATATACTATTATTTTATTACATATATCATCTTTAAAATATGTATTATGATTCTCGCATCTCTATATAGTATATAATAATGTATATAAATCACTTTTTAAAAATCACAAGATATGAAGAACTCAAAAAGTGATGTAGAAGGCAAATACAGTTATGAGAATGTTTCATAAAATTATACTTTAAGCTGGAGAATGTAGTGTCTTCAGAACTTGCCTTTAGCTGAGGGATCTGGTTGAACCCATATGGTGTATTGACCTAATGGGCCATTCCTGGAACTTGGAGCATGCAGGCTGGAGGTTGGCCCAAGTAAAATAATTATCTAGAGAATCAAGAAGTGTATAGTGCAATCCATGTACAAGGGGAAGCAGTGAGTCAGAACTAGATAAAACATATACATTATCAATTCTAAGAGGTGAGTGTGGGCCAATTAAAAGGCATTCAGGAGGAGAGTGAATGAAGGTTCAAGAGAGAATGAAGAAAGAAGGGTCTCTGGAAGCAGGGTTGTGTTTCTTGGGCTGCCTAGTCTAGGCTGATGTTGGCTGGAATTAAAGACACAGGTTCAGATGGCTCACCTTTCACAGCTTCATGCTTATTAACATAAAATCACATTTTACTTTGAATAAATTTTGATATAATGAGTAAAACTGACTCCCATAATAAGATGCTTAACTTCCATGCTAAAGAAAAACAGCATTTTGAGTTTTTTTTGGAAATGTGGAACAAAGAAAGAAGCTATTAAAGATCTATTTATGAAGAACACAGATTCATGGTTGTTGGGAGTTAGGAATGGAGTGAAGGGTGTGACTAAAAAGGGATAGCCCATGGGAGTGTTTCAGGTCATAGAATTGTTCTATATTCTGATGGTGGTTATATGAATTTGCTGTTGTTATGTGCTGTCGAGTCAGACCCGACTCATAGCGACCCCTCCTTGGGTTTCCAAAGCGGTAACACTTATAGAAGTAGATTGCACAAACTTCCTTCCTAGGAGTGGTTGATGGGTTTGAACCGCCAGCCTTCTGGTTAGCAGTCAAATGCCTTTGGCACTATGCTACCAGAGCTCCCATATGAACTTATATATGTATTTAAAATTCATAGACCTGTACACCAGAAAGGTCATTTGTATGATAATTTAAAGAAATAAAAGAAACAAAGCAAGAAATGCTATCTGGGAAATAAAAGATCTTTTAAATACACATGACAGAGCAAAATTCACAAAGCAATCCAAGAGGGCCAAGGGAAAGCAGGGGTCCTAAAGGTGCATGGTTTACATATTTCTGAACTCTTTGGGTTGTTACAGGGCAGTGCTGCTGAAAGTTGAAAATTCTTTATGCACTAGGTTTTCTTTTAACTTTATTTTTTAAAACTCTTCTCTTCCTTCCTCACTCTTTTCCTTCCTTTATTCTCTCCACTCTCACTCTCTTGAGTTCATGCTGTCTGACATGATGAGGTGGCACCATGCATTACATAATGTTTGTCTCTAGTGGCTAACCTAATCTGAACCTGTGTCTTATCCACTAGAAGAAGGGAAATGAAGCTAAAGGAGAACTAATCTACTTCTGCTCCAATTGTGAGGGTGAACAGTTGAGCCAGAATGAAACCAAAACTAGGAGCTTTGTTACTCACCAGAACACGTCTGTGATATCTAATCCAACCTGTAGGCTTCCCTGTTGTTGTTAGGTGCTGTTGAGTCGGCTCTGACTCATAGTGACTTTATGTACAACAGAACGAAACACGGCCTGGTCCTGCACCAGCCTCAAAGTGCTTGCTATTCCTGAGCCCATTGCTGCAGCCACTGTGTCAATCCATCTCACTAAGGGCCTTCCCCTTTTTTTGCAGACCCTCTACTTTACCAAGCATGATACGCTTCTCCAGGAAATGGTCTCTTCTGACAATATGACAAAGTAGGTGAGATGAAGCCTGGCCATCATTGCTTCCAAGGAGCATTCTGGCTAAACTTCCAGGATAGATTTGTTCATTCTTCTGGCAGTCCATGGTACTTTCAGTATTCTTTGCCAGCACTACAACTCAAAATCATCAACTCTTCTTTGGTCTTCCTTATTCATTGTCCACCTTTCAATATGAGGTGATTGAAAACACCATGGCTTGGGTTAGGCACACCTTCATCTTCAAAGAGACATCTTGGCTTTTCGGCACTTTAAAGAGATCTTTTGCAGCAGATTTGCCCAGTGCAGCATGTCATCTGATGTTTTGACTGCTGCTTCGACTGGTGTTGATTGTGGAACTAAGTAATATGAAATCTTTGACAACTTCAATCTTTTGTCCATTTATCATGATGCTGTTTATGTCCAGTTGTGAGGATTTTCATTTTCTTTATGTTGATGTGTAATCTATATTACAGAGCGTAGTTTTTAATCTTCATCAGTAAGTGCTTCAAGTCATCTTCATTTTCAGCAAGCAAGGTTGTGTCACCTGCATATCACAGGTTGATAATGAGTCTTCTTCCAGTCCTGATGCTACATTCTTTGTCATACAGTCCAATATTTCGGATTAGTTGCTCAGCATACAGATTGAATAAGTATGGTGAAAGGATATATCCCTGACACACTCCCTTCCTGATTTTAAACCATGCAGTATCCTCTTGTTCTGTTTGAACGACAGCTTCCTGATCTATGTACAGGTTCCTCATGAGTACAATTAAGTGTTCTGGAATTCTCATCCTTTTCAGTGTCATCCATAATTTGTTGTAATCCACATAGTTGAATGCTTTTGGATAGTCAATGAAACACAAGTAAGCATCTTTCTGGTATTCTTTGCTTTGAGCCAAGATCCATCTGACATCAGCAATGATATGCCTTGTTCCATGTCCTCTTCTGAATCCAGCTTATATTTCTGGAAGTTCCCTGTAAATATGCTGCTGTAATTATTTTATCTTCAGCAAGATTTAACTTGTGTGTGATATTAATGATATTGTTAGATAATTTCCACATTCTGTGGGATCACCTTTGTTTGGAATAGGTACATATATGGATCTCTTCCAGTCAGTTGGCCAGCTGGTTGTCCATATTTCTTGGCATAGACATATAAATGCCTCCAGCATGGCATCAGTTTGTTGAAACATCTCAGAGGGTTTTTTGTCAATTCCTGGAGCCTTGTTTTTCACCATTTCCTTCAGTGCAGCTTCAACTTCTTCCTTCATACGTTTGGTTCTTGATCGTATGCCTCCTACTGAAATGGATGAACATTGACCAATTCTTTTTGGTACAGTGGCTATATATTCCTCTCATCTTCTTTTGATGTTTTCTGCATCATTCAATATTTTGCCCATAGAATCTTTCACTATTGCAATTTGAAGCTTGGATTTTTTTCTTCAGTTCTTTCAGCTTGAGAAATGTCGAGCATGTTCTTCTGTTTTGGTCTCTAACACCAGGTCTTTGCATATTTCATTATAATAATTGACTTGGTCTTCTCGAACTGCTCTTTGAAATCTTCTGTTCAGCTCTTTCATCTTGTCATTTCTTCCATTTGCTTTAGCTGCTCTCCATTGAAAAGCAAGTTTTAGAGT
>NW_006921630.1:12311941-12336900 GCF_000298275.1 Orycteropus afer afer
TTTGGTATTTTCACGCAAATTCTTCTGCTAGTTGGGGTTTAGTCCAATTCTGTATCCTTCCCTTCAAGGCTCAGGGTTCCACGATTATCTTCTGTGTCTGTGTTAATTGGTTTCTCTTTTCTTTGTTGAAGAGGGTCTGTGCAATCCTTCTGCCTAGTCCGCCATCTTGCCGGAACCTCCTTTCCTGTCTTTTTAATGACCTTTTGTTTTCTTCATGTACGATGTTCTTGATGTCATCCCACAATTCTAGTTTTCAGTCATTGGTGTTCAGTGCATCAATGCTATTCTTTAGATGTCTCAAAATTCAGGTGGCGTATAATCAAGGCCATATTTTGGCTCTCATGGACTTGTTTTAATTGTCTTTGGCTTCAGCTTGTACTTGTGTATGAGCAGTTGATGGTCTGTTCTACAGTCATCTCCTGGCCTTGTTTTGGCTGAAAATACTGAGCTTCTCCATTGCCTCTTTCCACAGATGTGGTTGATCTCATTTCTGTGTATTCCATCTGGCAAAGTCTGTGTGTATAACTACTGTTTATGTTGTTGAAAAAAGGTATTTGCAACAAATAAGTCATTGATCTTGCAAAATTCTATCATGTGATCTCCAGTGTCCTATCTATCACCTAGGCCATATTTTTCCAACTACTGGTGATTCTTCTTTGTTTCCAACTTTTGCATTCCAATCACCAGTAGTAATCAACACATCTTGGTTGCATGTTTAGTCTATTTCAGACTGCAGAAGTTGGTAAAAAATCTTCAATTTCTTCACCTTTGGCTTTGGTGGTTGGTGCGTAAATTTGAATAGTAGTAGTATTAACTAATCTTCCTTGTTGTTGTTATTTGCCTTTGAGTTGGACCTGACTCATAGCGACCCTTCCTTGGGTTTCCGAGGCAGTATCACTATGGAAGTAGATTGCCCAAACTTCCTTCCAGGGAGTGGCTGGTGGGTTTGAACCATCAGCCTTCTGGTTAGGTCTTCCTTCTAGGCATATGGATATTATCCTATCACTGACAGCATTGTATTTCAGGATAGAGCTTGAAACATTCTTTGTGATGATGAATGTCATGTCATTCCTCTTCGATTTGTCATTTCTGACATAGTAGATCATATAGTTGTCTGATTCAAAATGGCCCAAACCAGTCCATTTCAGCTTACATATGCCTAGGATATCGATTTTTATGCATTCCATTTCATTTTTGACAACTTTCAACTTCCCAAGATTCATACTTCATACATTCCATTTTCTGACTATTAGTGGATACTTGCAGCTGTTTCTTCACATTTTGAGTCATGCTACATCAGCAAATGGAGGTCCCGAAAGCTTTACTCCATCCACGTCATTAAGGTTGACTTTACTCTGAGGAGGCATCTCTTCCCCAGTTGTATTTTGAGTGCTTTCTGACCTGAGGGGCTCATCTTCTGGCACTGTTTCAGACAATGTTTTAGGGCTGCTCATAAAATTTTCCAGTAATATATCAGACAGTGTCTCATTGCTATTCATGAGGTGTTCACTGGCCAATTCTTTGAGAAGTGAATGGCTCCTTCCCTTTTCTGAGTCTGTCTTAATCTGGAGGCTCCACTGCAACCTGTCCACCATGGGTGACCCTGCTGGTATTTGAAATACTGGTGGCATAGCCTCCAGCCTCACAGCAACATGCAAGCCACCACAGTAGGACAAACTGACAGACAAGTGGTGGGTAGGCCTCCCTAGTTCAGAAAATGTAAATGTTGTTTTGGAGCTGAGCACATAGTTTAAGGTAGAATTGAGAAAGTCTCTGGAAGGGGAATCCATTCCAGAACTTACCAAAGGGTCCTTGGAATAGCCTTGAAATTGACCTTGACTTTCTAGTGTCCTTTGGGCCAGGTATGATCTGAGGTCAGGTGGGATCTCCTTGGATTACTCTAGTCCAAAGTTATTTTTCTGTCCCTTTGAAGTAATAAATTTGTGTCTCTGGGCCTGGACCAAATTTAAACCAGTTTCCTAGGGATTTTGAAGGACTATTTATGGCAAGGCATAAGAAACCATGGCCTATTCCCTCAGTGTTATCTCTATAACTTTATGTTTCCTTGGCAACTTGATTTCTGATTTTCTGTGGCAGTGTTGCTCTGGTCATTTGCTCAGGAAACAGCCCAGAATGAGAGACCATAGGAGAGAATCTTAAATCTCTTGAGAATGGTAAGATTAACTTTTATTTCCAAGAGCAAAATGGATTATTGAATGTAGTACTCCCTAAGAGAGTGTGGTGTGCTGAGCTGTGGCTAGCACGTTGGGCTCCACACAGGCGGGAGTAGGGTGTGCAGAGCTGACTGTGTGTACCAGCTTCTCAAGTCTGCTATTGAGTGAATCAAAGATTAGTTTGAAGTTCTTGACTCACATTCTTTATATTATACATTGGAAACCACTTTTTCTTTCAATCCTCCCTCTAGGTTATTTTGGATTTTAAATCCCCAGCAAGGAGATAACATTAACTGAATTTCTTGACATGTGCCAACCCTAGCCACAAGCAAAAGGATTGCTTAAGAGCATTTCAACATAAAGCATCTGTCTTTTAGATAGTCTGTAAATATGTTGTAGTACATTATTGGTAATGGATCTCTTGGAGTTGAATCTTTGGGTATAGGTTTTGTGATTTGAGTTCACCATCTGATTTCTATATCCTGTGGTCACTCAGATTTGTAAAGCTAGGTACAACTGGGATTGTGGGGCTATTGTGCCTGACTTAATTGCATATTTAAATGTAAGGCTAGAGCTAAAGCTAAAAAAGCAGATGGAAGAGGAGACTGCCCTGTTTTTAGGTCATGTGTAAAGCCAAGAAATTGCTGGAACAGCTCTGACGGAGCTAAGGATTTCAGGAAAACAGGCTTGTAATATTTCCATTTCTCTCAGTTTTCTGTCTGGCTGAAAGTGTAGTAAGATCAGACTTTTTCCAAAGGCTTTGATATTTCTGCAGCTGTTTTCAGAAAGCCTTGAAAATGAAAAGCAAAGGAGTCCACAGAATCTCAAGTATCCCATGCCCCAATCACTAAAGCTTTTGGCTGATCTAAGTGGGAAAGAGTTGAAGCCACACAAGTGAAGGTGTGTGTGACATAGTCCATGTGTGGAGCCTGCTCTCTCAGATATGACATCATGCTGACGGCACCTAAAAGCCTGTGGGTGGGGGTGGGGTGAGAGAAGCATCTCCTCTACAGCAAGTACACCAAAAAGTCCTCTATAGGAGCTTTGTACCTTATAGTTCTCATTTCTGATGTTTTAGATCCTTTTTGTTCCATTTGCTTGAGTCAGCTGGGCCATCTGTCTAGGTCAGTAAACATCTCAAACTTTCCAATTAGTCTGGTTAGTCCAGTGTTAATATATCACTTATTATCATTACTGGGAAATTGTATTTGCTGGTACTCTTCAAGCATTTTTAATGAATCCTTCCAGTATTATCATTCCTGGCCTATAGAAGAAGAAATTGGGGTTCAGAGAGATTATATAATTTGTGTACGTTCTATGATGAGACTATTCACTGAATATTTTGTATTGCCAGCTACAAACTTTCAAGTGGTTGAAGCTCTCCATATATGTAATGTGGATGAGAAAGTTTAAAACAGTAAAAATGAATGGATTATATCAATGATTTTCAAATATTTTTGACAAATGAAAGTTTATATGTAAACTCAATACACGAAGCTATAATTTCTATTTTATTAGCATGAATTTATTTTACAAGTTCAGATTTCTGATAGCTACCTATTTTCAAGTTAACTGGTAATGTTTACAAGGCTCTTTATGATGAACATAAACATTTGAACTCTGGATTTTTTTACGTGAATTGGAGTCTTATAACAGCCTCAATATCCAATATACTTTTAAGTTTTATTTGGTTGTCCAGCATTGAAAATAGGTGATTTACAGACAAATTCTTATGAGTTTAATTTTCTTAACAGCTCAACTTACTGAGAATATTCTTCAATCTAAGTAACCCAGAAGCTTGAAAAATTATTAACAGAAGTTTTGGACCCAATTTGAATCACTAACTGTATCTAATAATGTCTCACTTTTCCCCATTCTCTCTTTAACCCAGTCTCATTACCACCCACTGACACTGTACTTCCTAAGATCACTAGACCTTCACATAGCCACATCACTCAGTTCTCAGGCCACATCTCACATGATCCATCAGCAGCATTTGATACAGTTGATTACTCTCTTTCCTTCACTTACTTTCCAGGACTCCACTCTCTCTGGTTTTCTTCCCATCTCACTGGCTACTTCTCAGTTTCCTTTCTACTCTGTCTTCATTAGGAGCTCTGGTGGCATAGTGCCTAAGGCATTTGACTGCTAACCAAAAGGCTGATGGTTCAAACCCACCAGCCACTCCTCAGAAGGAAGATTGGACAATCTACTTCCATAGTGATTCTGCCTTGGAAACCCAAGGAGGGGTCGCCATGAGTTGGATCTGACTTGACAGCAGTGAGTTTGTCCTCACTTCTTTAAAATCCTCCCATAGTTTCTCAACCATGGTTTCTCATCTGAATCACAGAACACAGAAAATGATTTGAAGCACTAGTTTCTCAATTTTCCTAAGGGAAGTAACTAGTATTTTTCTAGATATGAAGAGGTCTGGTGGAGCAATGATTAAAGAGCTCTACTGCCAACTAAAACATCAGTGGTTCAAACCCACCAGCGGCTCTGCAGGAGGAAGATTATGGCAGTCTGCTTCTGTAAAGATTTATAGCCTTGGAAACCCTATGGGGGCAGTTCTACTGTGTCCAGTAGGGTCACTATCAGTTGGAGTCAACTCAATGGTAGTGGGTTTGGTTTGGTTTGGTTTGGATTCTAGGTGCAAAGGAGCCCTGGTGGCACAATTGTTAGCCACTCAGCTGCTAACCGAAAGATCAGTGGTTCAAACCCACCTAGCAACTCTGCGAAAGAAGAGACCCAGAGGTCTGCTCCCATAAAGATTATAGTTTAGGATTACAACATCAACATTCTAGATGCACAAGGGAGAGGTTAATTAATTATGAGATGCTTTAGGTTATTAAGGCTTAATGTTCATTCAGAATCTCAACTGAGAAAAGTTGCCAGGCTTAGTCCAAAGACATTAGGGATCTCATCAAGTTTCATGGCCTTAAAAGCCATCTAAGTACTGACAACTCCCAGATTTTATATGTCCTGCCTAGACCTGTACTTGAACATAAGGTAGAGTGTTCTATCCAACATTTATTTAACATCTTGCCCTAAGTATCTAACCAACATGTCAAGCCTAGTATGCTCAGAAACAAAACCTGATCTTTCATTCCAAAGCTGTTTCATTCATAGTCATCATCTATTTTTCCCCCAATTTTTGAGTCATCTCTAAGTTTCTCTGGATCACATCTTACATCCTTTCCTTCTATAATTCTTATTGTATCTACCTTCCAAATACACCCAGAATTTGACCAGTCCTTGCTAGCTCCATTCCTGCCACACTGATACACGTTTATGATTTGTTATCCCTACTGTCTCAGGAATGTCTGTCTCCCAATTCTTGGACATTGTGTTGTGCCCATCTTTGTGGACAGTGCTAACTCATCATCATTTGCCTTTGTCTGTTGCTCTGTGGATTGTTATGTATTGAATGTGGTGCCTTGCCTTCCAGTCTGAGCCTTATTGTCTTATTGCCTTCCAGTCTGAGCCTTCCAGTCTTATTGATTGGGGGACTTTGCCAGTTTTCCCAAGTGGCTATGGCCGGAATTATTCTAAATTCTGATCCCTCTTTCTACTCCTACACTCAGTCTGCTTAGACCCGAACAGGATAATAGGAAAGCACCCACACAGTTAAAACCACCAACAACTGGCCTTTTCAGTGTGGAGGGCTAGCTATAAAGAAAATGGGATTGTGAGATTTTGTCCAGGGTCCAGCTCCAGAGGGAAGCATTATAGATTGATTTCAATTTTTCATTGTTATCTGGGAGCATCTGTATAGCACTGTAAACATGGATCCCTCATGAATTCTTCCCATGTCCTAGGAAAATGGACAGAAATCTTAGGCAACAGATGGGGAAACTAACTAATCTTGGGTTAATCCAGTGATGCTTCTGACATCACATAGTAATTTGTTGATGGAACAGATTAAAGGCTATAATTTTAGGACCACAAATTCAGTAGACAAGAGGTTATGATGAAGAAGAGATGCTTTAAGTTCTCTATGTAAGTTCTCTAAAGTCTTAAAGTAGTAGTAGAGCTAGCCTGGAAGCAACCTGAGGCTACCTTGTCATTCATTGGAACCTTCAGATTAGAGCGATGATGAGGTTCCTGAGAGGGAAGGAGGGATGTTTTTTGCCTTGTTTCCCCACCCATGTTGTGCGATTAGAGAAAATGGAGAGGTGGACCAGGAGGGGGTTATGATCTATCAGGAAAGGGCTCAAGATCTGTCTTAATCTGTCAGGCAACAGGGTTTATTTATTAAATGGACACAATTCAGTGGGAGTTGAAATAGGGAATATAACCTTTTTTCCTCCACTGCCTTCAAAAATGTATGTGCTTGATGTTACATTTTTCTGGCCCATGTTTTTTCTGGGTCTTTCCCACCCTTGGGGCAGTGGTGAAGGTGGATGACTAGAAAGAAAGGAGTAAAATCCTTTTGCTTATCTTGGTACTGCTTATCCAGCTCGCTCTCCTGTGAAATATTATAGCCCACTCTTATTGAATCTCTCCGACCCGTTCTATGGCTATTAAGGCTGAATGAAGTGTGAAGGTGAGAGAGAGTCTAGGGAGCCTTAGGCTTCTCCTTGGCAGGGGAATCCATTTCACATCCTGTTGTAATTGTCTAGGGAATTCTGCTCTATCTTAAGTTGAGCTAGTGGTGCTCAGTGGGTTCAACAGCCATGTTGAGCTTTGCCCTGGGGTGCTGTGTAATTCATTAAGTATCTGTCACGTATCCACAGTGTCCACAGAACTCTGAGAATGGATGGAGAGAGGATCAGAAGAGAAGCAGAAGACATGCGTAGTTAGTACCTCTGATAGCAAGTAGATGCAATCACAAGCCACTTTATCTACCCAAAAGCTAAATAGTTAGTCACAGATGTGAAGTGCTGTGTGGTCTTGACTGAGTCTCTCAGCCTACCCATCTATAAAATCAGATTGCAGATTTACTTGGCAGGGTTGTTCTGAGGATTAAAGTGCCCTAGCATTTTCCAAATTTGAAGAGCCATGGAAATGGGAGAAATACTTACCAAAAGACTCAGTCAGGAGCTATGCTTGAACTCATGGCCATTCCGTGGGTAGTTGTAATTTCCTGGCTGGAGCTGGTTTGGGAGGAGTCTTGACAGATGTTACACAGAGCTGGTTTAAGAAAGCCTGATTGACATGCAGTTATTATTTTATCTTTGCAATTTCAATGTGAGGCTGCAGCAGGAGAAGGCTGTGAGGTATTCACTTGACAGCCTGCCATTGTCAACTCTTAATGGGAGGGAGACGTCAGTGCCTAGAAGACAGCCTTGGGTTGTAAGTGGTTCATTTTAAGTTCAGCTGCAATAACTCCTGGTGATTTAATACTGTGAGTTTGGAACTCCCCCATGTATTTCTGAGTGAGTGTACGTGTGTGTGCATTCGTGAGAACAATTCCTATTCATTCACTTTGTGATTACCAGCAGGCTACATTCTTCAAACTTATCTGAGGCTTTGTGTTAAGAAAGTTTCACTGGGATGTCTTATTTTTGTAGACAAGAAAGCTGACACAGTAGATCATACAATAATTTATGTGTCCATTTTTGGGAGGTTGGTTGGTGGCAGGGGCATTAGAAGATGGGGATCATATGGATCTTCAACCCAGTTCCTAAAGTGGTATGGGGTTGTGGAAGTTAAGTTTTCTGATGCTAAAATAAAGCATTGTTTTGTAGCATTTTTCCAAAAGGAAGAAGTTGAGAAGTCCCTGCTGAACCTTAATTTTGGCACTGCAGATTATAAAAGACCCCAGGTTTCAAGTCTTAGACCTTTTCATCCCTGCTTGAAAAATACCAACTATGAGGAAGCCATTTTTATCAAAGTTGGCATTGAATAGTCTGCAACACAGCCACAACCTGTGTGACTTCCCTTTGTCTTTGGTGATTAGATGCCAGGGGGATGGAGGTTTTAAAAAGAAGCTATATTGCTTGTTTTTCATTTTCAGTCTAGAAGTGTATCACCCCATTTTCAAATGATCCTTGAAATAATGTAGGGGCAGGATCACCTCTTTGACTGAAACTTCACCTTACAAATTCCAGGACAAGAGGTAAATTAGTCACTAGAATGTGATCTCCATGAATGCAAAGATTTTGTCTATTTTATTCATTGCTGTATCCTTAGGCCCTAGAATAGTCCTGGCATATAGAAGGTGCTCAATAAATATTAGTTGAATCAATCAATCAAAAAAAAAAAAAGGGTAGGGGGAGATATGGCTTACAATTGGGAGTGGCCTCTGATTCTTGGCTAGTCCTTGCCCGTTAAGGTCACATGTGTAGGTGCCATATGTGCTAAAATCTTGATGTGCATGAAATAGGTAGTTTGTTTCCACTGCTAGTTCTTTTTACTCCTTTCAGAAGATACTTCTTTAATGAATGCATATTATGGGTGGTGGGGAATTTCTCTTTTCCTGGATAAGTGTTCATTCATTTTCTTGCTTCATTTATTATTTAATACAGGTGTCCCTGTGATGTTAGACTTTACCAAACTACTGAATTTTTCATTTTTTTTTTTTTCCCATCTGAGTCATACTCTAACACTGTGCCAGAGAATAATGCTTTTCAGCTTTCTATGGCCATGTGCTGATGTTTGTAAGGTAGTCTATCCGACTCTTTTTGAAACTCAGGACCTCATCATATAAAAGATCAGCTTGGGAACGTATTCCATTGATTCCTTCTTTTCCAACATATATAGAAACACCCAACACCACAAAATCACAGGAACAAGTGTAACATTACAAAATTAAGGAAGGGTGATGCTTTTGATGAGACCTAAATGAACAAATAACATTTTATAATCAATAGAAATCTTAGGCTGATTATGTAATTTAAGCCTCTGATTTACACATGAGGAAACTGAGACCCTAAAGGGCACAGAGGAAAGAACTGGAGTAAAGACTTAAGTTTTAATGTTTTACCAATTACCCCATGTAACCTCTAGCCCCTAAATCAAATTATCTTCAGACATAGAATAATTATCTTGTTTCTGTAACGTGTTCGTTTTTTTAAAATTTATTTTTTTGTTGTCTTTGAGAATATACATAGCAAAGCATACATCAGTTCAACAGTTTCTACACGTACAATTTAGAGACATTGATTATGTATTCTTCGAATTGTGCAACCATTTCTGAGTTGTTCTTCCCTCATTAACATAAACTCACTGCCCCTCTAAGGTTTATATCTAATTCTTTTGAGGTGTTGTTGTTAATTTGATCCTAAATAGATCATTCTTAAAAAAGCATAATGCTCAAGGAAGACCTTTTTACTAGTTAAACCGAACTGTTTAGTTTTAAGAAGACTTCAGGGGATATTTTTGGGTTCAGGTTTAAAGATTATTTTGGGGCAATAGTTTCAGGGGTTCAGCAACCCTCCATGGCTCCGAAAGTCTAGAGTCCCGTGAGAATTTGAAATTCTGTTCTGTATTTTTCCTGTTTTGATCACAATTCTTCTATGGAATCTTTGAGAAAAATGTTCAGTAATGGTAGCTGGGCACTATCTAAATTTTCCAGTCTCACAGCAAAAGAGATTATTATCTTTTCTTTTTAAATTGTGATTATATATATACATTTTTATATACAGTATATATGTGTGTGTATATATGTATGTGGAGCTCTGGTAGCATAGTGCCTAAGGCACTTGACTGCTAACCAGAAGGCTGGCGGTTCAAACCCACCAGCCACTCCTTGGAAGGAAGATGGGGCAATCTACTTCTGTAGTGATATTGGCTCGGAAACCCAAGGAGGGGTCGCTATGAGATGGGTCCGACTTGACGGCACATAAACAACAACAACAACAACATATATGTATGTATACACATATGTATGTATATATGTATATATACACACATAAATATGTGTATATAACACACATGCACACAAACATATATATATATGAAACAAACCATTTTCCATTTCCATTTAGCCTTTTTTATGTGTACAGTTCTGTGACGTTGATTATGTATATACCATGTTGTGCAAGCATTCCCAAAACCAAACCCACTGCCATTGAGTCAATTCTGACTCATAGCAACCCCCACTGGTTTCCAAGGTGGAAAATCTTTATGGAAGTAGATTGCCCTGTCTTCCTTCTGTGGAGCAGTTGATGGGTTTGAACCGTCAACCTTCTGATTGTCATTCAAATGTCTTTGGGCACTAAGCCATCAGAACTCTTTTACTGCTATCCATTTGTAATTTTTTTAAATCACCGTTAACAGAAATGTAAGCAATACCACCCTCCTCCCCACCCATATGTTCCTGATAAACTTTTATACAAATACATAGAGATGCATTTGCCTATTCTAGATATTTCATATAAAGGAGATCATGTATTATTTGTCATTTTATGTCTTACTTCACTTAAAATAATTATGTCAGAGTTTATGCATGTGGTGGCATGTATCAGAACTTCATTTCATATAATGATACTCCATTGTATTATGTACATACCAGATTTTGTTCATCCATTCATCTGTTGATGGACATTTGGATTGTTTCTATCTTTTGGCTATTATGAATAGTGCTGCAGTGAACATTGGCATATCTGTTTTAGTTCCTGCTTTCAAGTCTTTTGGGTATATATCCAGGAGTAGAATTAATGAGTTATGTGGTAATTCCGGAGTCCCTGAATGGTGCAAATGGTTAAGTGCTTGCTAAATGAAAGGTTGGCAGTTAGAATCCACCTAGAGGCACATCAGGATAAAGTCCTGACAATCTACTTTGGAAAGGTCACAGTCATTGAAAATCCTATGGAGCACAATTCTACCTTAAAACATATGAGGTTGCCATGAGGTGGAAGTGAACCACAGCTTTATTTATTTAATGGTAATGTTTTGTGTTAGGCTGGGTTCTCTGGAGAAGCAAAACCAGTAAAGCTTATAGATAGATAGATAGATAGATAGATAGAAATTTATCTCAGGAAAATGGCTCACACACTTAATAGAAGCTGTCAAGTCCCAAGGTCTTAGATCAAACATCAAGCTGGAGGCTTTTCTTGACTCATGCAGCTGCAGGGGCTGACAAGCTCAAGGTTGACAAGTAGTATACCAGCTGTTGATCCCAATGAATGATGAATCCAAGGTTTCCAGGCCAAATGGTGGATTGTTCTCTCATGGACAGTTGTAGGCAGCACAATCCACAGAAGAGTGTCTCTTTTTCCCAGAATGTCTATAAAAATATTGGAAGCAGGCCACACCCCTAGGGAAACTCCCTTTCAGTGGACTGGCTGCTCAAAACATATACATCCGATCTTATCATGGGAATAACCCACATCTCAACTGCTTAAACCACTGAGAATTGTGGTCTGGCCAAGTTGACACACAACTCCAATTATCACTGCTCTGTTTAACAATTCAAGAAACTGCCAAACTGTTTCCATAACATTCGCACAGTTTTACAATTCCACTCACATTGGATGAGAGTTCCAATTTCTCCGTATCCTCATCAACACTTGGCTGTTTTCTGTTTTCCTGATGACAGTCATCCTAATGGGGTGAAATGGTATCTTAATGTAGTTATCTTAGCTCCATTTATTGAAGAGAGAGCTATTATCTTTTTATTTTTCAAGAGGCGTGATGAAGTAACTGAACAAACCAAAGGAAAGGAAGGGTGGTATACTACCAAAAGCCCTTTTTCTCAGTTAGGATAGCTAACTGCTATAACAAGTGGACTCTTAACATTTATAATAGCTAAAGCATAATACAAGTTTATTTCCTGATCATAAAAACAGTACTGGACAAGTTAAGTTTGGCAGCGATCCTAGCTGAAAGAGGCTCTTCTTTCTTCAATATATAACTTCAGAGATCACTGTGGGTGTTGTCTCCATCTCAGCCAGCTGAGAGGAGAATATGGAGAAATGCCACGTGGGAGGATTTTATGAGCTAATCTGGGAATGGCCCACATCATTTCTGTCATGTTCCTTTGCCTGGAATTCTGTCACATGGCTGTGCCTTTTCTAGGGGGCTGGAATATGTAGTCCCTGGCTGGATAGCCCACTTCCCGGCACTGTCTCTGCACAATGGACAGGGAAACACAACTTTTCAGAGGATGGCTAGCTGCTGCCACACCCTGAATTAAGAACTGGAAGATCTGAATTCTGGTAGTAGCTTTCCTATTAATTGGCTGGTGATACTTTCTTATCTGTAAAATGGCAGTGTCAGACAGTTGACATCTAATGTACGTTTTTGTTTAGAATTCTATACCACTAGACTGATTTTTGGGAACTCTGGTGGTGTAGTGCCTAAGGCATTTGACTGCTAACCAGAAGGCTAGTGGTTCAAACCCACCGGCACTCCTTGGAAGGAAGGTTGGGCAATCTACTTCTGTAGTGATACTGCCTCGGAAACCCAAGGAGAGGTTACTATGAGTTGAATTGACTCAATGGCAGTGCGGTGTAGTAAATTATTTAGTGTGGCTTTTCTACCCATGTTGTTATATGCCGTCGAGTCAGACCTGACTCATAGTGACCCCTCCGGTGGGATTTTCTGTGGGCAACTGAGGAGCTCCTGATTGCTGAAGTTGTCCACCTGGAGTATTTCTGTTGGGAGTGGCACAAAACAGTGTTCTGGGAGGTGCCCACTCTCTCTCAGGTGCTTAGAGTTCTGATGCTATGATTGGCTAGTTTGACCACCCTGCCGGGCTCAAAAGGAGGCCTCCTAGAGGCAGAACTCTCTCTGACTGCTGGTGGAGGAAGACGTGCTGCTGAAAGAGACACGGGCTCCTGAGACACGCGTTGCTGGGAAAGAGACGCAAGAGACATGCATTGCTGAGTGAGACACTGAGGGACCAGCACTGCTGGGAAAGAGACTGTGAGAGACTGTTGGCTGAGGGACTGTGGGCTGGGAGAGAGACTGAGCATTTTTTTCTGAACTTGAATTGTAGCCTGTGGTGCTTCCCTAATAAACCCCATAATCTGTGAGTTCTGTGTGGCCACTGCAGTGAATTATCAAACCCAGGAGAGAGGTGGTGGGTGCTTTGGGAGGAACGGTTGGAGAAAGGGCTGGAGGGAGGCAGCATGTCTGGCCTTGTAGGAATAGGCCTTGGGTTACTGCTGGTAATCCTGCCTTCCTCTTGTGGGATTAGAGGAGGTCAGAACATGTGGCCTCCTCGTCGTTTCTGCAGGCAGTGAGTTTGGTGGTTTTTTTTTCTTTTTAAGAAAGATTTTTTTAAAAGTCCTGTTCTGTGTGAAGGCAGTTAGCTACTTCCTTGCCTGAATGCAGTGAAAGTCATAGGTTAATGTAGCAAACCTCTTATGCTGAACTTCATACTGGCCACACTGGGAGCCAAATCCTATACCAGAAAAGTCATTATCCATCTCGAGTACAGTAGGCATTGATTCATAGGAGGCACAGTGTGTGTGCCCTCTGTGTACATGAAGATTTCCCAAGGGATAAGGTGTCACAGAGAGTTTTAAGGGGATTAGTTATCTTTAAAGGAACTCTGGTGGTGTAGTCGTTAAGGCATTTGACTGCAAACCAAAAGATTGGTGATTTGAACCTATTAGCCACTCCTCTGGTAGCATAGTGCCTAAGGCACTTGACTGCTAACCAGAAGGCTGGTGGTTCAAATCCACCAACCACTCCTCAGAAGGAAGGTTGGGCAATCTACTTCTGTAGTGATACCGCCTTGGAAACCCAAGGAGGGGTCTCTATGAGTCAGGTCCCACTCAACGGCACATAACAACAACAACAACAACAGCTGCTCCATGGAAGAAAAATGAGGTGGTCTGCTTTTGTAAAGATTTACAGTGTTGGAAATCCAATGGGGGTTGCTGAGTTGGAATTGACTCTATGGCAGTGAGTGAGTTTTGAGTTATTTTTAACTTTTGTATTTGTTGTTGTTAAGTGCTGTCAGGTTGGTTTTGACTCATAGCGACCCTATGTGCACCAGAACAAAATACTGCCTAATCCTGCGCCAGCCTCACAGTCATCATGCTTGAGCTCATTGTTGCAGCCAGTGGGTCAGTTCATCTCATTGAGTCTGCCTTTTTTTTGTGGACCCTCTGCTTTACCAAGCATGATATTCTTCTCAGGGACTGGTCCCTTCTGAAAACATGACCAAAGCATGAGAGATGAAGTCTGGCCACTGTCACTTCTAAGGAACATTCTGGCTGTATTTCTTCCAAGACAGATGTGTTTGTTCTTCTAGCAGTCTATGGTATTTTCAATATTTGCCAACACCACATTTCAAATGCATCAGTTCTTCCACAATCTTCTTTTTCATTGTCCAGCTTTCACATGCAGATGAGACAATTGAAAAGGTCATGATTTGGGTCAGGTGCACCTTAGTCTTCAAAGTGATGTGTTTGTTCTTAAGTACTTTAAAGAAGTCTTTTGTGGCAGATATGACTTAGTCTTTACTAAACCTAATGTGGTTAAGATGTTTTGTCAGTTGTCCCTTTCCACATCCCTTTTCATAATTATTCTTTTACTCCTGTTACAAAAAAGGACTACCTGTTACTCATCCTGAATCTTTTATATTTTATATTTCATTATTCCCAGTATAAAAACCCCTAGGACACCAAAGTGGTTATTTGAAATACTAGTGTTCCTTGTATTCAAGATATTAAACATACTTCCTCCATGTTACTCATTAAGAGATACATTTCCACTATAAAATTTACTTTTTATGTTTTAATAACTGTTTATTTAAAAGTATATGTATTTATGTTGTAGAAGCCCCACAAGCAAACAGTTAAGCATTTGACTACTAAGCTAAAGGTTGTCAGTTTGAACCTACCAGAAGCACCTTGGAAGAAAGTCCTCGTGATCTGCTTCTGAAAGTTCAGTCTTGAAAATCCTGTGTACTGCAGCTTTACTCTGCAACACATGGGGTCACCATGAATTGAAATTGACTTGGTGGTAACTGGTGTTTGGTAGGTATCTATGTTGTTTGGATCAGTTATATAGCAATAATAGTTGAAACTAAATCAACTCAGACAACTATTATTTAGCATAGAGACAATCACATTTCTGACAATCACAGAAATTTTAAGAATTACTTTTGATTTATATGTAAAACAATTTTAAACTAAAAACTATTCTGTACTATGATAAAATTCCACGGCAAAAGTGAAGGAGCAATACAATTAATTTCAGGGACCTAAAAGACCAAGTAGATGCTGGGGACACAGTGATAATTGAGACAGACTCTGGCCTCATGGATTAACATTCTGATGGTAGATACAAAATATAAATGAGTACATTAGTAAATGTGCAAGATAATTTCAGTCACGATAGAGGCTATGAAGAAAGTAAACAGGGTTATAGGGCAGAGTAGCCAGGATGGTCAGGGAGAGACACTGGGAATGCACACAGAATAGGTTGTCTTTCCTCTTGAACAAGTGCATTCCCTCAGGTGGGGCCCAGGATAAGATGGGAGGAGAGCAGAGCTTATTTCTTCTGTTAAAGAAGATCTTGTTCACATATATTTTGAATGGATGCTGATGGGGATCAAGTTACTATTGTACTTATATTCCACTGGATATATTGAAAAGAGTGATGTAAACTTTATTTTAAAATATTTCAGTAATTACCACATAACAAATCATATTGCTTGCTACTACTGATATATGTTGACAGTTTTTAGATATCAGCCTGCAATGTGAGAGTGGCATATAGTTTATTCTTCCAGGGCTACATGAGCAAAGAACTTTGAAGACCACTGCTAGAATGTCTTAAAATACTATGAGCTTTATGTTTAGGCTGCTTGCATTGGAATCCTTGGTCCACTCATATCGGTTGGGTGGCTACGAGGCAGCTACTTCACTGAGCTGTTTGTGACTGCAAAAGAGTACCTAACATAGAAGAGTGGAACCTTGGTGGTACGGCAGTTAAGTCTTCAGCTGCCAGCTGAAAGGTGGACAGTTTGAATTCGCCGGCAGCTCTGTGGTAGAAAGACCTGACGATCTGCTCCGGAAGAGATGACAGCCTAGGGAGCACTATGACTCCTGGTTCTACTCTATTGTCTGGGGTCACTGTGAGCCAGAGTGACTTGATGGTACTCAACAGGAGCAGCATAGAAAAATATTTGAAGTTTTACTGAGATAGTGCATGTAAAGTGCTTAGCTTAGAATAAGAATAAGGGCTCAATAAATGTTTATATTATCACTATTTATAGTTTTACTGTCAGCCATTCAGGGCTGTTCTAATCTTATAGACTCTCATACGATTGCAGAGAATGGAGAAAGGTATTAAATGTCAAATCCAGCCCTGCGTTAAACTCGGGGATAGCAGCTAGAAACAAACCACGCTATTGGTCATTTAATTCTTTCTTAATTGCTTCATATGTCATGATCCAATGCAATAGTTATTATTTTCCCTCTTTTATTGATATAGAGGTTACTGTTTTTTTTTTTTTTTAAATTTTGTTGTTGTAGAAAAAGCCCAGCAAAAATACACCAATTCAAGTTTCTACATGTGCAATTCAGTACACTGATTACATTCTTTGAGTTGTTCAACCATTCTCACACTCCTCTTCTGAGTTGTTTCTCACCCATTATAAATTCACTGCCCCCTAAGTTTCCTATCCAGTGGAATCTCATTTGATCCTATATAGATAGAGCATAATGGTTAAGACAGACATTCTTTACTAATTAAGCTAACCTGTTGCTTGGTGTTAAAGAGCTCTGGTGGTGCAGTGCCTAAGGCATTTGATCACTAACTAGAAGGTTGGCTGTTCAAACCCACTAGCCGCTCAGCAGAAGGAAGATGGAGCAATCTATTTCGTAAAGACTTACTGCCTCGGAAACCCAATGGGGGGCCGCTATGAGTCATAATCGACTCTATGGCAGTGAGTTAGTGTTTTTTTTTTTTTTTTTTTTTTCCCCCTTAGTATTGCTTGGTGTTAAGAAGACTTCAGGGGTTATTTTTGGCTTAAAATTTAAAGATTATCTTAAGGCAGTCAATAGTTTCAGGGTTTCATCCAGCCCTCATAGCTCCAGAAAGTCTGTAGTCCATGAAAATCTGAAATTCTGTTCTGCATTTTCCCCCTCTGATCAGGATTCTTCTATATCATCTTTGATTAAAATGTTCGATAATATTAGCCTGCCACATCCAGTTCTTCTGGTTTCTGGAACAGGAGGCAGTTTTTCTTGAAGAGAATTAGCTGTATTTCATATCCTCCTCCTGTGCCTGACTCTCTTTCATATGGAGGTTTCTGTTTTAAGAGGTTGAGTAACATATTTAAGGACACTTGACCAGTAATAGTAGAGCTTGTAGTCAATGGAGCTGGAATCTGAACTCACAACTATAATTCCAAAACCCATTCTTTTAAGTATACTATACTACCTCTAGGAGCTCTGGTAGCATAGTGCCTAAGGCACTTGACTGCTAACCAGAAGGCTAGCAGTTCAAACCCACCAGCCACTCCTCAGAAGGAAGATGGGGCAATCTCCTTCCATAGTGATACTGCCTTAGAAACCCAAGGAAGGATTGCTATGAGTTGGGGCCGACTCCATGGCACATAACAACAATAACATACTACCTCTGATACAGCTTCCTCATTTGTTCTTTTAAGGCCATAATGGCCTCATGTTACTATCACTTGGGGCTTAAATGAAAGAAGTAAATGTTTGCAAAGGGGAGTGGCCTTAGAGAAAAGTTAACATGTTCTTACAAACAAGTGTGTGGAGTGGTAAAGAGAAGAGAAGCTGAATGAAGGAGATATTAGAAGAAGAAAGGGTTTAAAATTTCCTGAAGGAAGAAGGGAGGAAAGAACCTAGAAGATGAAAATAAAATATGTTAGGAAAATTTCCCTTAAAAAAAGAAAAGGCAAAAGGGAATATACCCTTGACCATACGTAAGTTTTGCAGATAATATTTCTACATACATATTTGTATGTGCTGTAAGAACATCCATACATATAATAGAGCTAACTGAAGGCAAAGTTATGATGACTTTGTAGCCACAGCCAGACACCCTCAGGGAGCGAGTTGTTGGACCTGTGCACTTTGGACCATCATCATGGGGGACATCAAGCTCAATTGGCATAACGTACTACACAAAAGCATTGTTCTACATCCTACTTTGGTGAATAGCAACTGGGGTCATAAAAGCTTGCAAGTGGCCATCTAAGAAGCCAAAATGGGTCTCTCCTCATCCAGAGCAAAGAAGAATGAAGAAAACCAAAGATACATGGAAACATTAGTCCAAGGGACTAGTAGACCATGACCCTGAGACCAGAAGAACTACCACTCGGAAAAGGATCAGCGTAGGAGATCCTGGATAGAGTGGAAGAAAAATGTGGAACAAAACTCCATCATTTTAAAATAAACCAGGTTTATTGGTCTGATAGAGACTGATGAAACACCCAAGACTATGGCCCCTAGTAAGTAACCCTTTGGGCCTGGAATTGAACTCACTCCCAACCAAACAATAGACAGGCATATAAGGTGAACATTTACCCCAGGTAGGTACACTTCTTAGAACAATCAACCATGGGAGAGCAGAAGGGCAGTATTTGCACAGGGAGAGAGCTCAGAGGGCAGGGATATGTGGGAAAGAAGGACACAGGGAAAAGGTAACCACAGGGAGGAAGTGGGAAGAGAGCTGTTACATTTTGGGGAATTGCAATCAATGTTATGAAACAAAATGTAATGAACTGTTGTATGGAAAATGATATTGGTCTGTAAACTTAGACCCAAATAACATACATATACACACACACACAAAATAAAGATTCACTCCAGCTAGAGGGGCCTTTAAGAAAAAATAAGAAAAGAAAATTAGATTCTGCCAAAAGCAAAAGGAAGGATTCACTCAGATACATAGCAAAAGGAAAAAATGTGAAATGAAGTAAGGGAAAATTACAGCTGCTAAATCACCAGGGAGATATAGCAAGGCTCTTACAACTCATTAGTGGAAGGTTTAATGCCAAAATATTAGAGCAAAAAGATGCTTGGAAGAAGAATATAGCTTTTCTGTGCCTGGTTTATTAAAAAAAAAACACACACACACAAAAGAGCCAGTTCCTTTGCCTCTGATACTCACACAGCATGTGTGCCCTGAAATGAAGCCTTTCATATTCCTGTACTCCCATTTCACACACAAGCTTTGTTTCCATTCTTTAATTTCATTTGCATTGGCACCAAACCATATATGCACTTTTAAGAATTGACCCAGAGCTGATGTCAACATGCCAAGATCTGCATCCGTGGGCTGTCCCCTTCTGGCAAAAGATCAGTCTGTTTAAGTTGTCCATTTCCTTGGTCATTTTACTGACTTCTCTATTTACAAGTGTTAAACTGATAATCTTCCTTCATTAAATTGAAGTCTCTTAGAGCCAGGGACTACAGCTCCTTTGTCCATTATAGTAGTCTTGGTACTTAGTATGTGGAGAATGAATTGGACCACAATGGATGGGGGGGACCAGAGTGCATGTAGAGATACCAGATAAGAAGCAGCCTTGGTGAGAGTTAAGTCATATACCTCAGGCACTACACCACCAGAGCTCCCAAAGATGACTTTATTTAGGGACTTGGAAACTGCAGTGTAAGGAAGTATCTATTTGCAACTTTTAGAAGATATATTTTAAGGGCAAGATGAGACTCACATTGATTGGCTGGGGGTACTTAGCAAAATGGAGGTGTCAAGGATGATCTTGACAGAGCTCTGGATGGGTGGTGGTATAATTGCTATAACAGAGAACTATGGGAGCAGACCAAGTTTAGGAGGGAGATCAGCTGTCTGCTGAGATATCCAAATGGAGAGGTTGAGTTGACAGTTGTATATATGAAGCTCAGATTGATGCTCTCCCCTTCCAATTCTCTAGAGTTCACCTCTTTCCTGATTTCAGAGATCTATTTCTAATCTCTTACTGAACGTGTTTACCTTGAAGAGCCACAGACTGCTCATACTCAGCAGGTTTATAATTAAACTTATCATCTTCCTCCAAAAGCCTGGTCCTCTTTCTATAATCCCATTCACTCAGTGGGAATTATCTTCTGCTCCTTCTGCCTCTCCCTGACCTGAAATTCCAGTTCACCATGTTGTGCCAATCTCCTAAATCTCTGCATATCTTAACTCTTTTCTGTCATTCTTATTACTACTGACACTGCTTTACAAATGTTCAGTTTTTCTCTCCCTGCCTTGGAGTCAAATCTGACTCATAGCAACCCCTTGCTGGGTTTCCCAGGTGGTATCTCGATGGAGGTAGATTGCCTAGTCTTCCCCTGACTATTTTGATAGCTTCCTAATTTGTCTCTCTGAGCACTGTAGAAGTAGGAATGTAGGAAAGAAAGATGACTTGAAAATATAAGTAAGAGGTGGGATAATTTATAGAGGGTGTTCCAGAGATATGAGGGTTTTAGAACATGTGTATGGAGATAAGCTTTGGGCAAGAAGAGGAATATCTTTGCTTGTGAGAGTGAAAAATACAATAAACAGATAAAAAACTTGAAAAGATAACAGTGACCTCATTCCACAAATGGAGCATTGATGTGCCTGTAGATGTGTTTGTTAGGCACCAGGTAAGAAAACAAGAGAATTTCTGTCTTGTGGTTTCTATAACTGTATGAAGGAGGAAGCAAATTAATCATTCTTCATAGAAAGACATGGTGATATTACAGATGATACTTTGGATTGCTTGATGAGTTTTATGCCTAATGTATCCAATCTCTTGCCTTTTCTCTTTGGAGAATTTATAGTTTCACTTGAAAGGATTATAGATGTTGGAGAATTCTATCTGTGAAAATCCCAATTTGGACTTTTCAGACAAACTCTGTGATTAAGAACACAGTATTGACTGCTATATTTACCTGGGTTTGAATTTTGGCTCTACCGTTCACAAGGTGTCATGTGACTTTTGGGCAATTTGACATTTTTAAGCTTTATTTTCCTTATCTGCAAAGTGAAATACAAATACCTGCCTTTTGCAGATTTATCATGAAGATTCATGAGGTAACAAATGAATCTGCAATGCTCTATAATGAGAATTTTGCGTTAGAAATGTGAAAAAGGTTATTTCCCCCTCATGACACCCAATTATTCTGGTGTGGAATTACTTTTAAACTTGTGAGACAATGGCAGTATTTCAGCTTTGTGTCCTTAGGGAAGTCAGATGCTAAGAGCCAAGGAACCTGTAACCCTGGAAGAAGTTCACTAAGCGTGAGGAAGGACATTTGCCAGGGATGTTGATTGAACAGAATCAATGGAAAATTTGGCTTGTGCATTTGTCCTTGTGCCAATTTATGAACTAACTGGCAAGTAATTTGTTGGGACATCACTTATATCTCAACCCCTAGCTCTAAGGCCAGGAACACTCCACTCTTTATACCTATGAGATATCACCTCAGTATTTTTGGGAAATAGGAGACAGGTAGAATTCATAGTCATTAAGTTGTGCTGAGAATATGCTTAGCTGTTTTTCTTCTCATAGAAATTACTTTATGAACCAGTCTGGCTATTGCACAGAATGTCTAATATCTAACACAGCATCCCACAGTATTATTTAACATCTCTAAAAAAATACATTGCAAATTCCAAGCAACCAGAATTATAAAAGAGTTTGTAAATTAACCTGTATGCAAGCTGAGGACTAGTTGTATATTAAGAGTGGTTATAGGCGCTCTGGTAGCATAGTGCCTAAGGCACTTGACTGCTAACCAGAAGGCTGGCAGTTCAAACCCACCAGCCACTCCTTAGAAGGAAGATGGGGCAATCTACTTCCGTAGTGATACTGCCTCGGAAACCCAAGGAGGGGTCTCTATGAGTCGAGTCCAACTTAATGGCACATAACAACAACAGTGGTACTGTTGAAAGAGTGTGGGACATAGATGATTGGAAGAATTTGATCATCAATAAAAATCAAGTGATATTTATTGTAAAACCTTTTAATCATTATGAGTCTAGAAGTTTAAAGGATTCTTTATTTTCTAGAGAAACATCTATGATCATAGGGACTCTTTGTTTTAGTACTCGAGTATGAAAACAATCTCTATTTTTCAGAGGAGTGGAAACAGCTAAATAGAGAAAAGGTTATTTGGCACAGAACAGGGAGAAGTGACCAGGAATAATGATGAAATATTAGGAAAATTCAGACTGATGATCAGAAAACTTTCCCAAGAACAAAAAATTGGGTAATTGGATACTGTTGGATGAAGTGGTAAAATAAAAAAAACACAAAAAACCAACTGTTATATCCTTAAATTAATTATTGTATCATTCAAATGCAAAAAGATTTTTGATTGTTTGGTAGGCTTTCATTGTATTTCGTTAGTTAAGTACACTGCCCAATTATTACGTATTTAAAGTTTTTTTTTTTTTTTAAACAATTTCTTTAAATATTCAATGATTTATAACACTCTTAATTTTATATGCTGGAAAGCAATTGTATTTTTAGAACTTTCTTATGCTATATGGATTTGCATATACATATTTACAAATCATAGGTACTTAAAATACAGTGTTTCTTTTTCCAAGCAAAAACAATTACACAGACTTCCACTTCCAGCCATGAGAGATGAACAGGGATCAGACTTAATCTGCCAACAAAAGTGATTAGAGAACTGGACAAAATATATAGTCTTGGACATCAGAAAACAGATAGCACAAGATTGTGATCCCTGAGAAGGTAAACAAATTATGCAAACCCATTGATTTCTGAATTTCTGCTTAGTTGAGAAAACCTAAATTGGAATGGAGGGAGGCAGAGTCAGCTAGAATTTTTTGGGAAAGAGCACCAGATATCTGCATATGGATCCCCTTGAGTCTTTGGCTGAATAGAGCCCATGCATGTGTAGGGTGAAACTTCTGAAGAAAGAAAAATTAACCTAGATATAAGCTGAAAAATTCTTAGATATCACACAGGGCCAGAAAAGTTTTGAATTTTTACTAGCCGGAGTAGAGAGACCTCATTCCACATATGGAGCATTCAGGAGAGACCTTGTAAGACTCAGGTGTTAGTGTTGGGGCTAAAATATCCATAGAATAAATGAAAATCTAAATTCACCCTAAGAAAGCTTGAAAAAAGCACCAAGAGGATCAAACTAATCCATAAGTGATTTAATTACCTGCCAAAACAATGCCCAACATTATTAAAAGGAATTAAAGAAAATCTAGCACTTAACAATGCAAAATTGTCAATGTTCCAAATCCAATCAAATAATCATAAGACTTTTGTAAAAGTAGGAAAATGTGATCTACAGTCAGGAGAAAACTCAGTCAGTTTCAGTAGGCCTGAAAATGATAGTGATTGTAGAATTTGCAGACTAGGGCATTATAACAAGTATTATAAATACACTCTATATGCTCAGTGATTTAAAGGAAATTAACGATGAGGAGAGAAAGGGAAAATACAAAAAGAAACTAAGTAGGACTTTAACCTGACAGGAAAATTTCACTTAATAAAGGGATTAACAGGAAAATAAGCATAGCATAAAAAAGATCAATAAGCTTAAGGACATAGCAATAGAAATATCCAGAATGAAGCTTACACAGATTAAAAAAAAAAAAAAAGACTAATAAAAATGAACAATATAAAATTGACTAATATATGTATAATTGGAATCTCAGTAGATGAGGAAAGAGAACAAAAATAATGACCAAATGTTTTCCAAATTTTAGAAAAGTATAAATTTACAGATCCAAGAAGCCCAACAAACATGAAGCAGGATACATACTAAGGAAACCAAACTAAACCAGTTGTTGTCTAGTTGACTCCAACTCCTACTGACTCCTTGTGTGTCAGAGTTAAAACTGTTCTCCATAGGGTTTTCAATGCCTGATTTTTGAGAAGTAGATTACTAGGCCTTTCTTCTGATATGTCTCTGGGTGGACTTGAACTTCCAACCTTTTGATTAGCAAGCAGCCAAGCCCATTAGCCATTTGTACCACCCAGGGACTCCAAACCACAAAGGAGCCTTGAGATCAATTGCTGCAAGCTAGTGATTCTGAGAAGTAGATAGAGCAAAAAGAACACATTATATGCAAAGGAACAAAAGATAAGAATAACAGCAAAATTCCCCCCTCCCCCTTGAAACTATATAAATCTGAAGACAATGCAAAAATATCTTTAAAGGGCTGGGTTTAAAAAAGAAAAAAATCAATCTAGAACTTTTTATCCAGCAAAAATACCTTTCAAATATGAAAATAAAATAAAAACCTTTTCACACAAGGTAAAGCTGTGAAAATTTATGGCTAACAGACCTGCACTACAAGGTACGGTAAACAAAGTTCTTCAAGTAGAAAGAAGATACCAGATCTTCTGCATCTACACAAAGGAATAAAGAGCAGTGGAAATAGTAAATATGTGGATAAATATTAAGGACACTTTTTTCTTATTATAAAATTTCTTAAAAGATAACTGACTGCTTAAAGCAAAAAATAACAATGTGAAGAAATAGTATGTATGACAACAGTAGCATAAAAGACAGGAGTCAAGAAATTAGGAAAAAAGAATGAAAGTCAGATAGGAGAAATAGAAATAAAAGAGGAATAACAAATGATAAAGTAAATGGTAATAAAACAATAAAATAGCTTTCCTAGTTTTGAATTAGTTTAGGCCATCCTATATTATTTTCTTGATAGGATGTTACATTCTATTTGCTAATATCTTGTATGAGATCTTTGTGGCATATTCACTAAAAGAGATTGATCATTAAAAGAGATTGTGTGTAATTTTCAGTAGGTTTAGATATTGGTACTGTATTTTGCATTATTAAAGAATTTGGAATTTTCATTCTTTATACACTCTAGTGAAGGAGCTCTGGTAGCATAATGGCTAAAGCATTTGACTGCTAACCAGAAGGCTGGCAGTTCAAACCCACCAGCCACTCCTCGGAAGGA
>NW_006921630.1:12337000-12357799 GCF_000298275.1 Orycteropus afer afer
AGGTTGGGCAATCCTACTTCCGTAGTGATACTGCCTCGGAAACCCAAGGAGGGGTGGCTATGAGTTGGGGCCGACTCGACGGCACACAACAACAACAACAGTGAATAAGCTATGTAGCACTGGAAATATCTAATCTATTAAGATTTGGTCAAATTCCTTTGTGAAGCCATCTTGGCCTAGAGTTTTGTTTATTAGTAGGATAATTGTTTCGTAACGTTCTAGATTTTGTCTATGGAAGTTTTTCTGCTTAAGCTTTGTACCTCTTTTGGATTCAGTTTTGCTAATGTGAATCTTCCTGAAAAATTATCTATTATATCTAGTTTCCAAATTTATTTTTCATTGAGTTGTGCAAGGTAGTTGCTTATTACTTTTTAAAAGAGATTCTTCATATGAATATTTATTTTCCCTTTGTCATTTCCTATTTTTTATATTTGTGCAGCATCCCCTTTTTTTTCATTAGGTTAATAATGAGATTAATGTTGGTATTTTTCAAAGGCTGAACATTTTGATTTAAATTCTGTGGTTTTTCTGTTTTTAATACCATGGCTTTCAACTTATATTTGTTTTGTTTCTTGAGCTTATTGTGTTCATTATCTTTAAATTACATCTTTTGACTCTATTACTAATGTGGTAACCAATAAATTTATTCAGTGATGAACTTTCTCCCCACTCTTCCATTTTATACAGTTTTGCATTACTTTAACTTTCTTAGGCTATGTGACATTTATTCTTTTGCCTTTGTCACCACCTTCATTGTAATTTTAGTTCAACAATGAAATATATTAAATGCTATGAGCAGTCATTTTGCTGACATTTCCTAAGTCATATCTTAGTTGGTGACACTCTAATAGAATTCTAAAGAATATGGTATTCTTTATTCTTGTTTTTCCATAGCCTCAATACTTGAAGGACAGGTGGGCTGGTTATAAAATCTTTAACCATTTTCTTTTCTTAGATTGCTTGAAAATGTTACTTTACTGTTATCTTGTTTCATATGCGGCTGTTGAGAATTCTGATGTCATTTTTTTTTTCTTAATTGTTATAGACTTTATTTTTAGAGAAGTTTTAGTTTTACAGAAAAATTGAGCAGAAAGTAGAGCTTTTCTACATATCCCCCCCAACATTGCTGCTCCTATTAGTAACATTTTGCATTTCTGTGGGAGGAGCCCTGGTGGCACAGTGGTTAAGCACTTGGCTGCAAACCAAGATTGGGAGTTTGAACTCACCAGCTGCTCTATGGGAAAAAGATGTGGCAGTCTGCTTCTGTAAAGATTACAGCCTTCGAAACCCTATGGGGCAGTTGTACTTTGCCCAGTAAGGTTACTATGACTTAGAATCGATTCAAGTTTAATGAGTTATAGTTTTGCCTTTTTCAGAATATCACATAGTTGCAATCATACAGTTTGTAGCCATTTCATACTGGCTTCTTTCACTTACTAAATCCAGACTCACTGCCATCGAGTCAGATCCAACTCATAGTGACTCCTCCTTGGGCTTCTGAAGCGGTATCACTACGGAAGTAGATTGCCCCATCTTCCTTCTGAGGAGTGGCTGGTAAGTTTGAACCACCAGCCTTCTGGTTAGCAGTCAAATGCCTTAGGTACTACACTACCATATCAACAATTATATTAAATGTAAATGTTCTAAACTCTCCAATGATATGTTAACCATTGTCAGACTGGATAAAAATATCAACACCCAACTGTATGTGGTCTGCAAAAAAACTCAGTTCAAATAGAATGACAAAATTAAAAGGAAAATAGTGAAAAAGATAAAGTTCTTCTAGCTATAATAATATCAGAAAAAAAATAGACTTCAGAATAACAAATGTTACCAAGAATAAATGGGGGTATTTTCAAACAATAAGGTGATCGATATATCAAGAAGGCATAACAATCCTATGTGTATATCCAGCTAATAACTGAATTTCAAAGTGAATAAGCACTTGACAGAACTGAAAAGATAAGACAAGTCTATACATATAGTCGCAAATTTCAGCACTCCTTTCAGTAACTGTTGGAACAAGTAGAAAGAGCATTAATCGGGATGTGGAAGACTGAAGCAATACTACCAAGCAACTCCACCTAACTAACATTGACGTAGAACACTTCACCTAACACTTGTAAAATCACATTCTTTTTAAGTGCACATGGAACATTTACCAAGATAGGCCATATACTCAACCATAAAACAAGTCTCCAGAAATTTAAAGAGTGAAATATGTAGAGTATGTTCTCTGACCCCAAGGAATTAAAATAGAAATAAGTAATGGAAAGATACATGGAGAACCCCAAATATTTGGAAATTAGAAAGTATATTCCTAAATTTGTGATTCAAAGAAGAAATCTCAGGAAAGTTTAAAAATATTTTGGACTAAATGAAAAGAAAACAACATATCAAAATCAGTGAAATGTAGTTTAAAGGAAAAATTAAAGGCTTAAAAACTTGTATTAGATCAAGAACAAGACAAAGATGTTCATTTTTGCCACTTTTATTCAAAATTGTTCTTGTTGAACTGGAGGTTCTCACCAGTGCAGTAAGACAAAGGAAAGTAATAAAAATACACAAATTGGAAAACTGTGAATATCAGTCTTCATTCACATGACCATTAATATGTAACTAATCCTCAATAATCTACCCAAAATTATTAGAACTAATGAAGGATTTTCCACCACTTGTCTGCCAGTTTGTCATGCTGTGGTGGCTTGCGTGTTGCTGTGAGGCAGGAGGCTATGCCACTGGGATTTCAAATACCAGCAGGGACACTCATGGTGGACAGGTTTCAGTGGAGCTTCCAGACTAAGACAGATTCAGAAAAATGAAGGGGTCATCCACATCTCAAAGATATGGCCAGTGAAAACCTTATGAATAGCAGTGAAACACTGTCTGATATATTACTGGAAAACTTTATAGATAGCCTTGAAACACTGTCTGATTTAGTGGCAGATGATAAGCCCCTCAGGTTGGAAGGAACTCAAAATATGTCTGGGGAAGAGCTGCCTCCTCAAAGTAAAGTTGACCTTAATGATGTGGGTGGAGTAAAGCTTTGGGGACCTTCATTTGCTGATGTGGCATGATTCAAAATGAGAAGAAATAGCTGCAAACAGCCTTTAATAATTTGGAACATGGAATGTATGAAATATGAATCTTGGGAGACTAGAAGTTGTCAAAAATGAAATGGAACGGATAAAGATTGATATCCTAGCCATTAGTGAGCTGAAATGGACTGGTTTTGGCCATTTTGAGTCAGACAATCATATGATCTGATATTCCAGGAATGACAAATTGAAGAGGAATGGCATAGCCTTCATCATCACAAAAAATGTTTCAAGCTCTATCCTGAAGTACAATGCTGTCAGTGATAGGATAACATCCATACACCTACAAGGAAGACCAGTTAATATGACTATTTTTCAAATTTACGCACCAACCACTAAAGCCAAAGATGAGGAAACTGAAGATTTTTCCCAATTTCTGCACTCTGAAATTGACCAAACAGGCAATCAAGATGTATTGATTACTACTGGTGATTAGAATGTGAAAGTTTTAAACAAAGAAGAATTAGTTGGAAAATATGTTTTGGATGAAGGAAATGATGCTGGAGATCACATGATAGAATTTTGCAAGACCAATGGCTTGTCTTGGAGGCAGGTGGAGAGGTCTCGAACAGCTAAGGGAGACAAACTTGTCTGTCAGTTTGTCGTACTGTGGTGGCTTACATGTTGCTGTAAGGGTTGAGGCTGTGCCACCAGTGTTTTAAATGCCAGCAGGGTTGCACATGGTACCCAGGTTTCAACACAGCTTACAGACTGAGACAGACTAGGAAGAAGGAAGAGCCCATCCATTTCTCAAAGAATTGGTCAGGGAAAACCTTATGAATAGCAGAGAAATACTGTCTGATACATTACTGGGCAACTTTATGAATAGCCCTGGAAACAATGTCCCATACCGTTCAGAAAGACGAGCCCCTTAGGTCAGAAGGCTCTCAAAATACAACTGGGAAAGAACTGCGTCATCAAAGTAGAACAAACCTTACTGATAAGGATAAAGTAAAGCTTTTGAGACCTCCATTTGCTAATGTGGCATGACTAAAATTGAGGAGAAACAGCTTCACACATCAATTAATAATTGGAACATGGAATGTATGAAGTATGAACCTAGGAAAATTGAAAGTTGTCAAAAATGAAATGGAATGCATAAAGATTGATATCCAAGGCATTAGTGAGCTGAAATGGACCAGTTTTGGCCATTTTGAATCAGACATCAGTATGGCATGGCAGTCATCATCACAAAGGATGTTTCAAGATCTATCCTGAAGTACAATGCTGTCAGTGATAGGATAATATCCATATGCTTACAAGGAAGACCAATTAATGTAACTATTATTCAAATTTATGCACTAACCACCAAAGCCAAAGATGAAGAAATTGAAGATTTTTATCAACTTCTGCAGTTTGAAATTAACTGAACATGCAGTCAAGATGTGTTAATCATCACTGGTGACTTGAATGCAAAAGTTGGAAACAAAAGGGAGTCACTGGTACTTGGTAAATATGGCCTTCATGACAGAAATAACGCTGGAGATTGCATGATAGTAATTTGGAAGACCAACGACTTATTCATTGCAAATACCTGTTTTCAACAACAAAAATGGAAGCTATACACATGGACTTCACCAGATGGAATACACAGGAATCAGATTGACTACATCTGTGGCAAGAGGCGATAGTAAAGCTCAATATCTTTAGCTAAAACAAGACCAGGAGCGGATTGCGGAATAGACCATCAACTGCTCATATCCAAGTTCAACTTGAAGTTGAAGACAATGAAAACAAGTCATTGAGAGCCAAAATATGATCTTGAATATATCCCTCCTGAATTTAGAGACCATCTAAAAAATAGATTTGATGCATTGAACACCAATGACCGAAAACCAGAAGAATTGTGGGATGACATCAAGAACATCTTCCATGAAGAAAGCAAGAGGTCATTAAAAAGATGAGAAAAGAAGAAAAGACCAAAATGGATGTCAGAAGAGACTGTGAAACTGCCCTTGAATGAAGATTAACTCTAAAGCAAATGGAAGAAATGACAACATAAAAGAGATGAATGGAAGATTTCAAAGAGCAGCTTGAGCAGACAAAGCCAATTACTATAATGAAATGTGCAAAGACCTGGAGTGAGAAAACCAAAAGGGAAGACCACGCTTGGCATTTCTCAAGCTGAAAGAACTGAGGAAAAAATTTAAGCCTCGAGTTGCAATATTGAAAGATTCTATGGACAAAATATTGAATGATGCAGGAAGCATTCAAAGCAGATGGATGGAATACACAGAGTCACTGTACAAAAAAGAACTGGTAGATCTTCATCCATTTCAGGAGGTGGCATATGATAAAGAACCAATGGTACTGAAGGAGGAAGTCGAAGCTGCACTGAAGGAATTGGCAAAGAACAAGGCTCCAGGAATTGACAGAATAGCCATTTAGATGTCTCAACAAATGGATGCCCTACTGGAGGCATTCACTCAGTTATGCCAAGAGATTTGGAATACAGCTAGCTGGGCAACTGACTGGAAGAGACCCATATTTGTACCCATTCCAAAGAAAGGTGATCCCACAGAATGTGGAAATTATTGAACAATATTATTAATATCGCACACAAGTAAAATCTTACTGAAGATAATTGAAAAACAGTTGCAGCAGTGTATTGATAGAGAACTTCCAGAGGTGCAAGCTGGGTTCAGAAGCGGATGTGGAACAAGGGATATCATAGCTGATGTCAGATGGACCTTGGCATAAAGCAAAGAATACCAGAAAGATGTTTACTTATGTTTTATTGACTATGCAAAAGCATTTGTTTGTGTGGATCATAAAAAATTGTGGATAACATTGAGAAGAATGGGAATTTCAGAACACTTAATTGTACTCATAAGGAACCTGTACATAGACCAGGAGGCTGTCACTCAAACAGAACAGGGGGACACTGCATGGTTTAAAATCAAGAAGGGAGTGTGTCAGGGTTGTATCCTTTCATCATACTTATTTAAACTGTATCTGAGCAAATAATCCAAGAAGCTGGACTATATGAAGGAGAACATAGCATCAAGATTGGAGGAAGAATCATTAACAACGTGCCATATGCTGATGACACAACTCAGCTTGCTGAAAGTGAAGATGACTCAAAGTACTTACTGATGAAGATTGAAGAATATAGTCTGCAGTACAGATTGCATCTCAATATAAACAAAACAAAAATCCTCACAATGGGACCAATAAGCAGCATCACAATAAATGGAGAAAGGCTTTAAGTTGTCAAAGACTTCACATTGCTTGGTTCTGCAATCAACGCCAATGGAAGCAGCAGTCAAGACATCAGATGACTTATAGCACTGGGCAAGTCGGCTGAAAAGGACCTCTTTCAAGTGCTGAGGAGCAAAGATGTCTCCTTGAAGACTAAGTTGTGCCTGGCACAGGCCATGGTATTTTCAATTGCCTCATATGCATGTGAGAGCTGGACAATGAATAAGGAAGACCAAAGAAGAACTGATGCTTTTGAGTTGTGGTGCTGGCGAAAAATGCTGAAAGTACCATGGAGTGTCAGAAGAACGAACAAATCTGTCCTGAAAGAAGTACATCTGGAATGCTCCTTGGAAGCAAGACTGGCTAGACTTTGTTTCACCTACTTGGTCATATTATCAGAAGGGACCATTCCCTGGAGAAGGATGTCATGCTTTTTATAGTGGAGAGTCAGTGAAAAAGGGGAAACCTCTTAATGAGATGGACTGACACAGTGGCTACAACGATGGGCTCAGACGCAGTGAGGATTGTGAGGCTGGCGTAGGAACTGGGCATTATTTTGTTCTGTTGTACTTAGGGTCACTATGAGTTGGAGCCAACTTAATGGCACTTAACAACAAAAATAAGAGATTTTAGCAAGATTACAGGATACCAAAATGAATTGTGTTTCTATATACTATCAGTGAACAAGTAGAAACTGAAATAAAAAGTAAGATTATCATTTGCAATCACATTCCCAAACACAAAATACATGGTGTTAAATTTAACAAAGTTGTGTAGGATCTCTACACTGAAAACTAAAAACATTTCGAGGAAAAATTAAGGAAGACCTAAATGGATTGATTTACTATGTTCATGAATCTGAATATTCAATATTGTTAATTTCAATTCTCTCCAAATTGATTTATAGATTTATTGAAATTACAATATTAAAATTCTAGCAGCCTTTTTTTTTTTTTTACAGAAATTGCCAAGCTGACTTTAAAATTCTAAAATACAGAAATCTAAAGGACTGGAATAAGAAGTCCTCCTCTCTGACACCAGTCAAAAAGTAAACTTAAAAGTCAGGTCACATACTGGGAAAAATATTATAAGTATATATATGTGACAAAGGGCTTTATCCAGAATATATAAAGAACTTTTATAACTCACTGATAGAACCAATAAAAATGTCAATGAACATGGACCATTTTGAACAAACTTTTCACCAAAGAAGATATACAGACAGCCAAAATACCCATGAAAAGTTACTTAATCTTATCATTAGGGAGATGAAAATTAAAACCACAATGTCATATCACTGGAACATTAGAATGGCTAAAATTAAAAAGACTGACAATACTAATTGTTGGTGAGGGTATGAAGCAACTGAAATTCTCATGTACAGCTGTGAGAAATGTAAAATGGAGCAGCCACTTTGGAGTTGGTTTTGGGAGTTTATTATAAAATTAGACACATACCATATTTTTACTCAGATAAGACATGTCTTCTATGTTTGTCTGCCATCCACTCCCTGTAAGTGCTGCTGTGCTTTTTTTTTTCTTTTTACATTAAAAAATTAGTATAACACCTTTATGCATGATATAGCAATTCCACTCTTAGATTTTTTTTTTCAGAGAAGTGAAAGCATATGTCCACATAAAGACTTGATATGATGTTCCTCACAGCTTTATCTAAAATAGCAAAAACTGGAAAAAAAACCCCACAAAAGTCCATAAACAGGTGAATGTATAAATATAACATTTAATGATGGAATACTACTCAGCAATAAAAAAGAATGAACTTTTGAGACATGCTACATCATGGATGAATCTCAAATTAAGTATGGTAAGTGAAAGAAACCAGACCAATAAAGCAGATATTGTACGATTCCAATAATATGAAACACTGGAAAATAAAAACTTCATGTATACTGACAGAAAGCAGATCTTTGGTTGCCTGGAGGTATTGGTAGGGTGAAATCAGCTAGGAAGAAGCATAAGCAAATGACCTTTTGGGATGATGGAAATGTTTTTTATCTTCATTTTAGTGGCAGTAACGTGGGTATATACATTTGTGAAAACTTATGGAACATACACTTAAAATGAGACATGTAAATTATATTTCAATAACATTGTGCTTTTGCCTAGTAATTGGTCTGTTTTTGAGGGACAAGCTCTTGGAGACAGGGAAGAGAAACTTTATAAAGGTATTGACAGGTTCTCCTTTGTATAAAGCCTTTTTCTGTCAGGTGTATCTATGACTTTTGTATTCATATTTACACTGTGATGGGCATAACAGAGAAAAATGGAATACATGGGAAAGACAAAAGAATTGAGTTTATTCAGTAAACATTTATGGTGTACCTTATTTGTGTCAGGCATGTGCTAGGACCCAATATATAAAGACAAGTACAAATAGACCTTGACCTCTAAAAGCACATAGTCTACTGGGGCTTAAACTAAAGTGCACTATTATAAATGTCATGATAGACAATAGAAGTATGATCAACTTGTCAGGCCGCAGGAATTCACTCTCCCTACTGGGGTTTGGGATTTGAGTTTGTTTTTAACATTGAATGCTAAGATCATAGGCTCTGGAGCCAGACAGATGCAGTTTGGAATTCTGGCTCTGCTATTTAATATGTAAAATGAGAATCAAAATGAAATACCATGAAATAGTGTATCACAGTGTCAGGAATGTACATGCTCAATAAGGAATAGCTGTTCTATTGGGGGAGGTAGTCTAAGCTGTCGTTACAAAGCTACCCAAAAATGCAGATAGAAATTCATTTTATCATGGAATAGTTTAGGGTTGGTGAAGCAGCTCTAATGTCCTTAACATATGAATCCAAGATTAGCACCATTTCCCAGACAATGGGAAGGAGGAATAGAGTTCATGGCAAGAAGTCTTATTTTTGATATGATGACCTGGGTGTTGTTCACATCACTTTTGCTCATATTCTGTTGGTCTGAACTTAGTTACACAGATACCCTGGCAGCAAGGGGAGCTGGAAAATGCACCCAGCTAAAACCTGGATGGTTCTGTTACCATAAGAAAGAAGAGAATGATCAGTACTGGGGGTTAGTTAGTGCCCTTTACTCTGGTTGTATTATCAAAATCGTGATAATACCAGCTACTCCTTTGAAGGAAGGTTGGGCAATCTACTTCTGTAATGATACTGCCTCAGAAACCCAAGGAGGGGTCGCTATGAGTCAGGTCCAACTCGATGGCACATAACAACAAGCGAAGAAGAGGACCCCTGGTATTGCAGTGGTTAAGTGTTTGGCTACTAACTGAAAGATCAGTGGTTCAAACCCACCAGCTGCTTTGGGATAAAGAGCTTGGCAATCCGTTCTTATAAAGAGTATGGCTTAGGAAACTCCATGGGGCAGTTCTACTCTGTCCTGTTGAGTTGCTATGAGTTGTAATTGACTCAGTGTCACACAACATCAACAACAAGCAAAGAGAGAAGAGGAGGAAGAGCATTCTGGGTAGAAGTAACAGCATAAAAAAGGGCATGAAAGGACACTGTTTGGAGAGCAGTGAGAAGCTTAGAGATGTGTGTGAGTGGGGTGAATTGAAGCAAGGCAGAGGGAAGATATAATTAAAGGTTTTTTTAGAAGATCTACTCAGTGGCCCATAGAATCTTTCAATATTGAAACTTGAGGCTTGAATTTTTTCTTTAGTTCTTTCAGCTTGAGAAATGCTGAGGGTGTTCTTCCCTTTTGGTTTTCAAATTCCAGGTATCTGCACATTATATTATAACACTTTGTTTTCTTGAGCCAGAAAGATGTTTACCTGTGTTTTATGGACTATGCAAAGGCATTCGACCATGTGGATCATAACAAATTATGGAGAGCATTGCAAAGAATGGTAATTAGAGAACACTTACTTGTGTTCATGCGGAACCAGTATACAGACCAGGAGGCAGTCATTTGAACAGACAAGGGGATACTGTGTGATTTAAAATCAGGAAAGGTGTGTGTCTGGGTTGTATCATTTCACCGGACTTGTTCAATCTGTATGCTGAGCAAATGACCCAAGAAGCTGGAGTGTATGAAGAAGAATGTGGTATCAGGATTGGAGGAAGACTCATTAACAACTGTGATATGTAGATGATACAACATTGCTTGCTGAAGGGGAAGAGGACTTGAAGTACTTACTGATAAAGATCAAAGACTAGTCTGCAGTATGAATTACACCTCAACATAAAGAAGACAAAAATCCTCACAATGGGATCAATAAGCAACATCATGATAAATGGAGAAAAGATTGAAGTTGTCAGGGATTTCATTTTACTTGGCTCCATAATCAGCACCCATGGAACAGTAGTCAAGAAATCAGATGATGTATTGCACTGGGCAAATTTTCTGCAAAAGTTCTCTTTCAAGTATTAAAGAGCAAAGATGTCTCTTTGAAACTAAGGTGGTCCTGACCCAAGCCATGGTCTTTTCAATAGCCTCATATGCATGTGAAAGCTGGGGACAATGAATAAGGAAGACTAGAAGAATTGATGCCTTTGAATTGTGGTGTTGTGGAAGAATACTGAAAATACCATGAACTTCCAGAAGAATGAACACATCTGTCTTGGAAGAAGTACAACCATAATGCTTAGAAATGATAATGACTAGACTTTGTCTCACATACAGTTGGTCAGGTTGTCAGAAGGGATCAGTCCTTGGAGAAGGATATCATGCTTGGTAAAGTAGAGGATCAGCAAAGAAGGGAAAGACCTTCAACAAAATGGAACGACAGTGGCTGCAATGGTGGGCTCATAGCAAATATTGTGAGGATAATGCGGGGATGGGCAATGCTTCGTTCTGTTGCACACAGAATCATTATGAGTTGGAGGCAACTCTATGGCACCTTACGACAACAACTCTAGAGGCTGTGTGGAAGGTGACTAGGGAGACTCAGGAAGCAGAGGGTTTAGTAACCTGGCGATTGCAGTAGTTCATCTTCGTTGTTGTGTGCCTCTGAGTCCATTCTGACTCATAGCAACCCTGTAGGATGGAATAGGACTGCCCTGTAGGATCCCTATGTTACAGGAGCAAATCACCAGGTCTTTTCTCCTGTGGAACTACTGATGGGTTTGAACTGCCAACCTTTTGTTAGCAGCTGAGCACTTAACCATTGTGCCAGCAGGTCATCCTAGAGATAATTAAAGTATATAGCAAGATGGTGGCCAGAATATAGAAAAGGTTCTGACCTGAGATGCCTTTCAGAAAAGGACTCAATAGGACTTGGTGACCACTTGGATAAGGGACTTAGTGATAGGGAACAGTTGACAATGACTGAAATTTTTAGCTTGGGTTTCTGGGTGGATGACATCACCAGAGATAGGATATAATGAGGGAAAGAAGGTTTCTGTACTCAGTTAAAAAGTATGAGCAGTGGATGTTTATTGGTGGAAGATAGTGGTTTTGAAAGTGTTTTGGTTGAGTACTTCCTCAGTACAGGTTTTTGAGCAGAATCCAATATGTTTACTTTTTATAAATTATATTTATGCACTGTTATTTTCACATTTATATGCAATTTCAAAACCAAGACCAAAAGTAAACTCTTTGCCATCAAATTGATTCCAATTCATAGCGACCCTATAGGACAGAATAGACCTGCCTTATAGGGTTTGTGAGGCTGTAAATCTTTATGGAAGCAAACTGCCTCATCTTTCTTCCGCAGAGCAGCTAGTAGGTTTGAACCACTGACCTTTTGGTTAGCAGCTGAATGTCTTAGCCACTGCACCACCAGAGCTCCTATACAATACTAAACATACACAAAAATAGAAAAAGAAAATGGATGATATGAAATACACATATAAATTAGAATAGTAATTTTTTTTTTTCCTGCAAGTATTACATTGCCTTGGGGACCAAGTTGAGGGGAGGTGAGCTCCACATTGGGCTCAGTGGAGCACAAGAATGCTTGTCAGGGCTGCCTTGCAGCATTTTTGGGTAGGGAGGCACCGGATCTTCTTCACCTTAGAGACATCTCACTGACCCTTTCTTTTTTCTCTCTAAAACTGTTCTTTTCCAGTTCTTTTTTTCCTCTCTTCTTATTTTCTGTTTTCTTGGAACAGGAATACAAAGTCATAACTCACCGTGAGCAATTTTTGTGAAGCTTTCTTAGCGTCTGTGGTGCATTGTCCTAGAAGGTCATTATAATTCAAATGAAGAAAGATTTTAACTATTTTGGCACAAACTTTGTGATAAAAAGTACCTTCCCCCTCAAAAACTGGCTAAGATCACCTGACAGGGATTCTGTGTCAGAAGTCATAATCTGGACCCAGAGGAAGGCACTTACATGGTCCAGCCCAGACAGAGAGGATCACACAACAATTTAGCCCACTACCTCTTCTCCCTAAGATAACAAGGGAGAAAAGAAGAGTGTGTTAGGTTGATCCAATGGCTCAAGTTAAAGATTGGGAGTCCTTACATTTAATAATGCTTCCACTGCCAGTATACTACTTGGGTATATTCAAGGTCCTGCCTTTCTATTTCAATTTCCTTTTTGGTTCTGTGAGACCAACTATGACAGCTTGTTGTACATGGAAAGTTAGTGTTGCCAGATTTTAATTTGGAGAATACAGAACATATTTTGGACTAATTGGTCTAGTAGGAACTGAAGTAAAATCTAAACAACTCCGAGGTCTGTGGCAAGGAAAGAAGGGAGGGAGGGAGGGGGGGAGGGAGATATTTAATCAACCTTGTTCCAGGCAGCCTGTGGACAGATTTCTAGGCTGACTTAATCAGTGTACTTATTTCTCAGGTAAAATCTCAAGATTATTTGGACTTAATTCCACTCTACCTCATCCTGTTCATTATTTTATATTTATAAAGCAGCTAGCCTGGAATTCTTCAGGGCACCTGAAAGAATAAAATATAAAACTTTACCCTTTCTTTTTGTCCGGTCTGAAGTGGTAAGATAGAATGAGTACATAGAAGTTGTGACTCAGTCTGCTTAAGCTTCACAGTCATGTAAATCATTTTTCCATCCACGATGAAATTAACAATTAAAATCTGTCTGGTATCCAGAATCAATGTAAACCATAGTCAAATGGGAGCAATGAGCCCGAGAACTGAATTCACTTGAGCTGTACATCATAAACCCTTCTCTCACCAAAGCAGAAGCAAAAGTGAAATCAGTGAGTACTGTGATATGTTCCATATGTTAAAGAAAACTCTTAAAAAATAATTAGACTTACAGATAACTGTAACTGTATTGCAAAAATTTACATATGTGAATAAGAAGTGAAAAAACTGACAATGTCACATTTTTTGCTTCTCTTTGCTGCCACATATTTTTAGTAGTGAATTCATTGTTTAGTCAGTGTTGGGAGAGCAGAGTGGAGGAAGCGTCATGGGCACCAGAGAATATGGAGGAGCGAGTAAAGTGGAACATGAAAGCGGTAAGAAGAAGCTGACTCAGCTTTGGCAGAGAGGCCCCTGATAAGGAAGCACAATGTCAGATAAGCCTCTGGGTCTTTCCCCTGCTACTTTAGAGCAAAAAGTAGTGTTTCTCTTTAAGTATTAAAGTTACAAAGCCAAAAATTAACAAGGCCTGAATTCTGTGAAAAGTTTTGAAAGGCCCTGACAGAATGGAAAGGGAAGCTTTGTTGTGAGTCAGGCAGATATATTTTCATATCCCCACTCTACCATCTACGAGCTGTGTGATTTTCGGTGATTCACTTCTTTGAGTTTGAGTTTCATCTGAATGGAGAATGAATATTTCACTCATGGTGCTCTCAATGGGATGCCCTTGAGCAGGTCTCTCTTTTGATATCCTCTTATTTGGAAGTTTATCTGTGACTCTTTGACCTTATATGATTGTGGACATTCCAGTGATTTGGATTAAGAACTCTCAGCATATAGGTGGATTTGGGGAGCACACATGCTTATTTATTCTTGTTTCTCCTGTGGCATACACACTTGGTATAATGATTAGGCTACATAGTTTAGTGAATGGGACTTCCCCTCCCCTTCTGGGCATAGTATAGTGCTGGATAAGTTTAAACAGCCTAAACATGGTGTTCTGGAAGTTTGTCATCTTGTTGTTGTCATCTTGTTGCATTAAGCCTGATTGGCCCAATGACCCCTAGCTAGGAACAGGGATGCAGATTTTATTATTTTTACAATTGCTTTTGTTTTAAGGGTCTGAATCCAAGACCTAATTCCATTAAGTTTCCACTTTGGTTTGTTGGAAATAGCAAGGTCAATCTGTGGCAAAGGAAAATGGAGAAAAGTGGGAAAGTCCTGTACAAGTTTAAGGAAGGAAAATAAAGAGAAAAGAAACTGCAACCCAGTTGGAATGAAATAGTGGTACTGAGTGAATTGACCCTATATGATTTCATACAGGTTCTGAAACTAAAACCAGCAGCCAGCTGAGTGCTCAGGCCTGCATCCCATCTCCTACCCTCCCAATTTGTTGGTATCAAAATTGAAGCGTTCACAAATTTGGCTATCAAATACTGTATGTGTGTCCAAAAGAGGCAGATAATATAGGCCAATTAGACTACAACCACATCTGTCAAAACTCTAACCCTTAACCTTATTGAAAACATAATCTAGGATCAAACACAGAATCCCTGCAGATGTACACAAGTCATTTAATGCAGCTTTTGAAAACACAGTGATGCATGGATAGTGGTATTCTGAAGGCCTGATGAGAAATCCAGGCATGGCCCTGCTAGGAATATTTGAAATCTTAAGAAAAAGTATGTTTTAATTCAGTAACTATTTAATATACCCCAGCAAGGTCCTCCTCGCAGGCTGAATTGAAAGCACTCCTGACTCTGGCTATGCAAAGTAGTTTTCAAACATAAATCAAACAATTTGCTTTTGAATGGTATCACTTAGTCTTAGATTTTTTGATAGACTCTGAAATAATGTCAGAATTGCATCCTTAATGGACCATAGGGGGTAAATTTAACAGCACTTTTTCATTAAATAAGAGGCTTCCATGGTATAGTGTTTAAGGCATGTGACTGCTAACCAGAGGGTTGGTGGTTTGAACCCACCAGCCACTCTGCAGAAGAAAGATGAGGCAATCTACATCCGTAAAGATTTACAGCCTTGGAAATGCAATGGAGGTCCCTATGAATCAGAATTGACTCAACAGAGTGGTTTTGATTTGGTTTTCTCATCAAATATGCACATGAATGCAAGACACATTTTTTATGGTAGAGTCTTACAGAACATGAATGAGAGAAAGTAACATGGAAAAAAAAATTAAAAGTTGTATTGTCTTTTCCAGGGTTCACAAAAGGCATATGGGGCTGTCATTGAAGACAAGGATTGCATTTTCTACAATATACATGAAACATGACCAATATTAACAGACTTTGCTGCATTTAATTGGAAAATGTCACTATGCTAAGGCAAGCTCAGTCCTCTGGGGGACTTTCATAGAATTCTGTAAGTTATGGCTTTGATTCCTTTGTTGTGTTAGCTCTGGACACACAGGTCACATAGGCCTCAATATCTGTTAAAGAGTATGAGTAGGGAAGCAACGTCTCTCATGATTTACCCTTCTTGATTTCATTGTCTTTTAGTGTTTTTGTGTCCATCTGGGTCATTGAGTTTTTGATTCCACACGGGACAGATTTTCCATTTATTTCCCAGGTGTAGATCAAAAGCTGGCATTCACTCTAATCCAAGGCACACCAGCACCTCCCCCCTCACAACCTGATGAGCATTAGATTCTTTGCTTTGGCCTTAGCACAACTTAAGGACTTCAGTCCTATTCTAGGAGAAGATCTGAGAGAGATCAACAACGGGGAAGGAACAACATAGATGGAAATAAGGACACTGCCTTGAAAATAAACCTCTTAGATATAAAGCTTCTTTTGTTTATCTGTTCATCTGCAGATGGACATTTGGGTGGTTTCTGTCTTTTGGCTATTGTGTTTCAATAGCTGTTTCAATTCCTGCTTTCAAGTCTTTTGGGTGTATATCTAAGGGTGGAATTCATGGGTCATATGGAGCTCTGGTAGCATAGTGGCTAAGACACTTGCCTGCTAACCAGACGGCTGGTGGTTCAAACCCACCAGCCACTCCTCGGAAGGAAGGTTGGGCAATCCTACTTCCGTAGTGATACTGCCTCGGAAACCCAAGGAGGGGTCGCTATGAGTCGGGGCCGACTCGACGGCACATAACAACAACAACAACAACATGGTAATTCTGGAAGGAGTTCTGGTGGTGTAGTGGTTAAGGCATTTGGCTGCTAACCAAGAGGTCGATGATTTGAACCCGCCAGCCGCCCCATGGAACTAAAATGAGGCACTCTGCTTCCATAAAGATTTAGAGCCTTGAAACCCAGTGGGGGTTACTAAGAGTTGGAATTGACTCAATGGCAGAGAGTTTTTTTTTTTTTTTTTTTTTTTTAATGGTATTCTAGAGAAGCTCTGGTGGTGCAGTGGTTAAGGAATTTGTCTGCTAATCAAGAGATCAGTGGTTCAAACCCATCAGCTACTCTGTGGGAAAAAGATGAGGCAGTTGATTTCTGTAAAGATTTATAGCCTCAGAAACTCTATGGGGCAGTTGTACCCTGACCTAAAAAAAGGGTTGCTGTGAGTCTGAATTGACTCAGTAATAATTGTGTGTGTGTGTACCCAGTTAGTCTAATAAATTGGTGTCTAGATATTCAGCAACACCAACTAGATTTGATCATTGATATATTAAATTAATCAAAGATTTCTCTGGGGAAAAGTGTTGTCTAATCTCATGAAAGAGAAATGATGTTTTACAGTATATGATCTATGTGAAAATCATGGTGTCCTTGTTGCATAGAGACTGATAAAGAAAAGAAAGATTGGCCTAGAGCCAGCTCACTGCACATGCCTGCCCCAGAGTGTTTTCTTGAAAGAGATTTTCCCTATCAGGACCTGTCATTTTCCTATGGCCTAGTGAAGTGACTGTAATTAAATAGATTAGACTTCTGCTTATGGTAAAGTAAAAGACTGAGAATAGGCTATCCTTTAACCTGAAATGCAGAAGGGCCAGTGTGTTTGGACATTAGTTAAAAGGATTTCATGCATTAACTAGTAAACTCAATGATTTCCTTCTTTTATTCTGAAATTTTAGTTTTGCATTCCTCCCATGACAAGCCATTCTAGGGATCTTTCGAGATCTCAGATTGCTGAAAATTCAGATTTTCTAAAATTTATATGATGCTGTTTTGTAAGTGGAACATTGACTATAGTATTAGAACTTAAATTCTGAAGCCCTTAGTTTGTAAGGCTTGGAAATTTGTAGTTTGGAAGACTGCGGTCTACCACAGGAGGCCTAACTCTATTTTGGGTCATGTCATAAGTTCAGATGCCATTTGAGTTCTTTCTGGTCATTAAACCAGAAATGTGGCTATACATGGACAAGTCTAGGACAAACCTAGGGAGAGGCAGTTTACCCTCAGGAAGAGTGTGGTTGAAAGTAGATTATTGTGATGGATCTCTCCTTGTCCAGTGCAAAGACGAGTGAAGAAAACCAAAGACACATGGAAAAAATTAGTCCAAGCTACTGGTACACCATGCAGTCCTCAGCCTATACAACTATGGGACCAGAACTAGATGATGCCGGGCTACCACTCCTGGATAGAGTGGGAGAACAATGTGGAACAAAACTCAAAATCATTAACAACAAGAACAAAAAAGACCAGGTTTGCTGGTCTGATAGAGCCTGATGGAACCACTGAACCTAGCTGCCCTTCAGGTCTGGAATTGAACCCACACTCCTGTGGCTTCCAGTCAAATAAAAGACAGGCATCTGAGCTGAACATTTACATTAGGTAGATACACTCCTTGGAGAGATCAATCATGGGAGAATAGAATGTCTGTATATGCATAGGGAGACAGATCGGGACAGGAGTGCATGCGAGGGAAGGACACAGGGAGGAGGTGGCTATGGAGAAGTGGGAAGGAGCTGTTGCATTGTGGGAAACTGCAATGTCATGAGACAAAGTGTATGTGAGCTGTTGTATGGAAAGTGAATTTTCTCTGTAAACTTTCACCCAAATCACAATAAAAATTAAAAAAACAAAAAAAGTAGATTGTTGCTCATACAGAGAAGTAGGGAACTTGCCTGGGTGTGTCCTTACCTAGTTTATGTTAAATGTTGGGGTCCTGGTATTGTCTTGTAGCCACCTTGTGGCTATGACTCAGGCTGCGTGGTCATTAATCATATCCCGACCACCTTCTTGTAGTCAGGTTGTCGAGCCCTCAAACCAATCCTGTAACCCTTTTTAATCTTCATTTATGTAGGTATCCCAATGGTGATCCTTTTCCCATTTCTGTAGTCCCACCTGCAATCGTGATGAATCTCTCTGCCACCAATCATGATTTTGTGATTCCTTTGTTTTCTGTCATACAGACTTAGCCCCATGACTGTGACTCAGTGGACTCCATTAAGTTTTTGTGCTGTGTACATGCTGATGATTTCCCTCATCCTGGATGATTGTCTTTGTTTTGTTGTTGTCCTGTCTAAGGCTTAAAGTATCTCTTTTGAACCTGTTTGAATCTAGGATCTCTTTTCTCCTATTACACCTCAATATTATGTATTAAGTATAGTAAAGTTGTGAATGCACAGGCTCTGGGGTCAAGACAGCTTGAGAGGAACTCTGGGCTTGTTCCTTAGCCTCTCTTAGTCTGAGATTCTCATGAGGCTGTTCTGAGGATAAATTGATTCTTTTGAAGTGCTAGCCCAGGGCTAGGAGCTCTGGTAGCATAGTGCCTAAGGCACTTGACTGCTAAACAGAAGGCTGGCGGTTCAAACCCACCAGCCACTCCTCAGAAGGAAGGTTGGGCAAGCCTACTTTTGTAGTGATACCGCCTCGGAAACCCAAGGAGGGGTCGCTATGAGTCAGGGCCGACTCGATGGCACATAACAACAGCAGCCCAGGGCTGGGCACCAGGAATGCTGAAGGCACTATGGCAGTGGGGTCATGTCATTGATGCTGCTTTTGCTATTGTAGGAACCTAAAGGACAGCTCAGACCTGAATCAGCTAATCTTCCTTGAACTTGAAGATAAAAATTAGCCTGTGACCATTGAACTGTTTGATGCTGTCCTAGTAGTTTTTGAATTTTGCCCTCATTTAGCCAGTTAAAGCTGGAATTCACAGAATTGTGAAACATTTGGTCCTTGGACAGTCATGTGATTTACTGTTTAGTTTCATTTTAAGCTTCCAAACGACATAATCACTGAGCTTTTTCTTGTAGTAAAAACTCAGGCAGTAAAAAGTCCAATCTCCTAGAATCCTCTCTGCCTCTCTTAGAACTTCGAAGGATTCTTTGTGATCACAGTCTCTATTCTGTTTAAGTATTCTTTCCCTTTCCCCTCATCTGTCTTTGAAGATTTGTTACCAGACTGCCTGCCCTGAATGAAGACCAGGAAGGGAGTCCAGCTGTTTTCCCTGTGTTGGCACTCTGTGCCGAGCAGGAATTGCTGAGCAAAGAGCAGCATTTATCCAGGGAGGTTCCCCAGGGTAGTACAAACTCAGCCTGTTTTTTTCTTTTTCTGAATTATTATTATTACTGTTAACAGCTTCTGCCAAATGCTATCATTGAGTGGAAACAGTACACAAAGTCTGAAGTCCAATTGGACCAGCCTTTAAAAAACATCAACTTGAATAAAGCAAGAATTCCTCACACTTCCTTAATTACCTACATTTAACTGGAGACAGTTGCTCTCAGAGAAAGCCATTTCTCTTGACTTGGCTATTGTGCAACCATGCTCAGCATTCAATGAGACAGCACAGAGTTAAAATTCCTTTGAAAATGGTTGCCCAAGAATTGACATTTGTTCCAAAATGCACCATGACGATAAATCCTCAATCTATCATTCCAGTGAATTTTATTTTTAACAGAAGGAAAATAAAAACTAAGATTTCTTAGAAAGGGTGATCGAGTTTTTTATTTTTATTTAATTTTTTATTTTAAGAGTTTGTTTTACATTCAACATTACATTTACATTTTTACCATGCCCAACCCTAACCCAGACCCAGTCTTCTGCCTTCCTTGCCAGTAACCAACACCCGCTCCTCATAGTTAATGCACTCCTGTTTGTCCTGCATTTCCTTCGTGTGAATGTTGCCCCTCTGGTGTCCTGTGGTTGAGTGCTCCAAGGGGTGGTGCATTTTCATAGAGTATGTGGGTGCGTCACCCTGGGTTGAGTGGTCTGCATGCACCTCTTGTTTACTATTAGGCTGAGAGCCAGCCCCTGGGAGTGAGCTTTATTCCAGGCCCAGAGTGTATCCCAGGACCATAGTATTAGGCTGGTAGCATAGTGCCTAAGGCACTTGACTAATAACCAGAAGGCTGGCAGTTCTAACCCACCAGCCACTCCTCGAAAGGAAGGTTGGGCAATCTACTTCCGTAGTGATACTGCCTCGGAAACCCAAGGAGGGGTCGCTATGAGTCGGGTCCAACTCCACGGCACATAACAACAACAACAACAACACCAGACTCCATCCGACTGGTAATTCTGGACATTATTGAGTTTTTGGATTTTGTTCCATGTTTTTCCATCCACT
>NW_006921630.1:12357899-12364252 GCF_000298275.1 Orycteropus afer afer
AATGGAAGCAATGTAGGCTGGTCTTGCTCTTAAAGAGCAGTCTAACAGGAGAGATTAGAGTAAACTGAGGAAAACAACAGAAAGCAATATTTAGAACATAAGTGAGTAGCCTTACCTAGACTACAAATGCTGCTGAAATTCTGAAGAGAAGAGGTTTATGAGGATCAGTTGCTCCCTTACCTCCTAGTAGGTTGGCAATTACAAACCCCACTGCTATCAAGTTGATTCTGACTCATAGCAACCCCATTGGGTTTCCAAGTCTGTAAATTTTTACAGAACTAGATTGCCTCATCTTCCTCCCAAGGAGCAGCTGGTGAGTTTGAACTGCCAACCTTGTGGTTAGTAGCAAAATGCCTCACCCACTATACCACCAGAACTCCTTCAAGGATGACTAGCCAGCAGTTTTCTATACTGCCAGTTCAAACACAAGCAGCATTTGGTCTTGCTAAGAAATGATCTGTACCAGAAATTTAAGCTGAATTCAGAAGAGTATGTGGAACAAAGGATATCATTGCTGATGTTGAATGATCTTGGCTGAAAGCAAAGAATACCAGAAAGATGTTTACTTGTATTTTATTGACTATGCAAAGACATTCGACCCTATGGACGATAACAAATTATGGCTAACATTGCAGAGAATGAGAATTCAAGAATATTTAATTGTTCTCATGTGGAACTTGTATATAGACCAAGTAGCAGTCATTTGAACAGAACAAGAGGATACTGCATGGTTTAAACTCAGGAAAGTTGTGCATCAGGGTTGTAGCTTTTCGTCACACTTATTCAGTCTGTATGCTGAGCAAATGATCTGAGAAGCTGGACTATATGAGGAAGAATGCAGCATCAGGATTGGAGGAAGATTTATTCACAACCTGTGATATGAAGATGACACAACCTTACTTGCTGAAAGTGAAGATGACTTTGAGCACTTACTAATTAAGGTCAAAGACTGCAGCCTTCAATATGAATTGCACCTCAGCATAAACAAAAATTCTCAAAACTGGACAAATAAGCAATATCATGATGAATGAAGAAAAGATTTTCATTTTACTTCCACACCCATGGAAGTAGCAGTCAAGAAGTCCAATGACATATTGCACTGGGAAAATCTGCTGCAAAAGACCTCTTGAAAGTGTTAAAGAGCAAAGATAGCACTTTGAAGGCTAAGGTGCTACTGATCGAAGCCATAGTCTTTTCAGTCACCTCATGTGCATGTGAAAGATGGGCAATGACTAAGGAAGACCACAGAAGAATTAATGCATTTTAATTGTAGTATGAAGAATATTGACAATACTATGGATTGCCAGAAGAACAAACAAAATCGTCTTGGAAGAAGTACAGCTGGAATGCTCCTTAGAAGTGAGAATGGCCAGACTTTGTATCACGTACTCTGGTTATGTTGTCAGAAGGGCCCAATCCCTAGAGAAGGATATCATGCTTGGTAAAGTTAGAGGGTCAACGAAAAGAGTTAAGACTCTCAATAAGATGGATTGACATATTGGCTGTAATGATGGGCTCTACTTTGTGAGGATGGTGTATGACTGGGCACTGTTTTGTTCTTTTGTACATAGGGTCACTATGAGTCATAATCAACTCAGCAACACCTAACAACAACAACATGAAATGATCTGAGGTGTCCCCTTGCCCAGGGTAAATGCTGCCCACCACTAGGAATATTTCTGTATGCCATGGCTTCCTAGAGTCCTTCCTGTCTGAAATCCTGTCTTGTCTGTGTCCTAGTCTCACCACACAGGAATCCTTGATTCTGGATTCTCTCTCCATCCTCTGTGGGAATGAATAGACTGGTGAGACCACTAAGAGGCACTCTTCACAATTTGAAAAGCTGTGTCTTGACATCTTGGATCCTCAAATCGGTAAATAGCACAGTAGCAATCATGACTAGAGAATTCTACCACTGCATTGGGATTAATGAACATATTTAAACATCATAGTGCCTAAGGCATTTGACTGCTAACCAGAAGGCTGGAGGTTCAAATCCACCAGCCACTCCTTGGAAGGAAGACTGGGCAATCTACTTCCGTAGAGATACCACCTCAGAAACCCAAGGAGGGTTATTATGAGTCAGCGTCAACTCGACGGCAGTGAGTTTTGTTTTTCTGGTTTTACAAAACCTCAGCAAACTTAAATTGGACAGAGGGTTTCTGGTTCTTTCTGTATAGTCAAAATGCAGATGTTTTATCCATGAATGCCAAGGGGCTATTATAATAATGTACTGTTTGATATTTGAATAGTGAATGCATAATATGGAAATAAATACAATATGTGAGTGACCCATAGAGATCACAACCTTTCACTGTTTAGTAGTGTAATTCCTTCGGCTCCACTGGAGAAATAGTTGAATACATATTAGTTTTGCTTTCTACATTAAAACCAAAAATCAAACCCACTGCCATTGAGATGATTCCAACGCGAGCAACCCCCATTGGGTTTCCAAGGCTGCAAATCTTTATGGAAGTAGATTGCCTCATCTTCCTCTCATGGAGCAGCTGGTGGGTTCAAACCACCTACCTTTTGTTTAGCAGCTCAGTGTCTTAACCACAGTGCCACCTTGTAAGAGATCTTAGCAGTCTTATAATACTGCTGTGGAAACCCAAGGAGGGGTCGCTATGAGTCGGGTCCGATGGCAAATAACAACAACAACAACAACAATCCTCTACTTATATTAGAGATGAGGAAACTGAGACTGCAAAAGGCTTGCCCAAGGTGGAATAGTGCCTAAGGCATTTGACTGCTGACCAGAAGGCTGGAGGTTCAAATCCACCAGCCACTCCTCGGAAGGAAGATTGGGCAATCTACTTCTGTAGTGATAAGGCCTCAGAAAGCCAAGGAGGGGTCACTATGAGTCAGATCCGACTCGACGGCAGTGCATTTGGAGTTTTTGGTTTTAAGGGTTACATAGAGAGTTAACTGTAGCTTCGTGATTTGAATCCATGTCTTCTGACTAGAATTCAGTGCTGTTTACACTATGCTATTCTGAACTTTTGAGTGTAGCTAAAATACGATGACTGTTCTTGATTGCCTTTTAGGTGGAAGAGTTGAAGATAGGAAGAAATAAAGATAAAGCTGTCTTATCAGGACAGGACCTCAGCTCATTAGGGAGAAGAATGAGCATGACAGGAAGTGGGAGTAAAGAAATGGCAGAAAGACAAATAATCATGGCAGGAGACTGGAACTGAGAAAAGGCCAGACATATTCAAGATGAGAAGAAATCTGACTTAAGTTAAAAAATCAAAAACTTTTTCAGGTAGAAGCATGAATTTATGTGTCTAAAGTGGGGGGAAAGAAAGTAGAAATACTGTATTATTAATTAGTATGTTCGAATCTACAGGAGCCGAAGAAAAGAATGGTCCTAATAGATAAAGAGAAGAAACACCAAACCATTTCAGTAAGGTCTTGCCTAGTAAACATTTCTTTCTTTTCTTTCTAAAATTTAAAGGAAGGGAGGAGAAAAATGACATTGATTTAGAGGGATGCCTTGGATATTATTTATTATCATAGGAAGGAAAGTAAAGTTCAATGAAGTACAGCTTGATTTATCAAAGTCAAGTATGGGGATTAATAAAACAAATACATACTTCAGTGAAATTGTGCCCTAGCGCTTATTTTTAAAGTCATATTTCAAAAATGTTATTTATAGCAGTTATGGGTAATTTTTACCAAATGACAAGAACAGACACTAATAATGGCACATTTTTCTGTTCTTAGATTGTCCCTTAATACTTGGATTTTCAAATCAGCCTCTGAAAAGATGCTCATTTACTTTTGGTACTTAACAATCATTTAGGATATGATACCATCAGCTGGGTCCTTTGTTCTGATCTTAGAAAATATGACCTCTTGTCAATGATTATTTTTGAAGGAACAGAAGAAATAATTTATTAATATTATATTTTAAACATAATTATATGATGAGCATACTGTTAGTGAATATTTTTTAATGATATAGACTTTAAAAACACAAATTAAAAATAGATTTATTTAAGGAAATACATACTTTTAAAATTGATAATAATCATCATAATTATTATTTTTACAAATTTCTACCTGCTATCATTTTCTTCTAACACATAAAATTTTTAAATTTTGATAAGGATTATCTTTTGATTTAATCTAACTTTAAAAAATTTTAATGCAATATCCTTCTCCTTGTGGGAGTGTTAGTGCTTTGGACTTGAAGGCAAAGCCTTTCAGTGACTTTTATCCTTTGCAAATGGTCTCATTGTCAAGCAAAGACATTTTTCTTCTATTCTACTATACTTAACCTTCCTTGTTCTTATTTTATTTCTCTGCTTCATACAGTAGAGACAGTGTGCAACTGACAACCCTTTTGCAATCAGAAAAAAGAGTTCGCAAGAAATTTTCTTTTTTAAATTTTGAGAAAAACTTTCCTTCTATTTTCTTGGATCAGCTTTTTAGCTTTCATATACATACAGCACTCCCCACCCCCACCCTTCAACTGAGCTTTGACATCCAGCAGTTAAAAATAATCCTTCTTTGGGTATGAGATATTTTAGGATGACAGTTCTTAAAAAAACTGATTTCCAGAAGAGTTTTGTAGCCTTATGATATTTTACAACAATTTTTGAGTAGAACCAAAAATTTTCCAAGTGATTTCAACCTGTTGAATGGGCTTGTGTGAGTGAGATTTCCATGGAGGTTGCTTGTAAGCTTTGACCTTATGTTGTGAGAAAAGAAAGCAGTACTTCAAATCTAAGAAGTACAGCATACAAGAAGTAGAGAAAGGTCTCCCTATACTTATTGTTTTAATTCTAACAAAAAACAGCTCCACTAGATAGACGTCTAGTTCTTTTTATAGAAATAGGTAGGAAGTCTGTAATGTTGTGTGAATTTTCAAAAGAAAGGGTGGAGTAGAACTTTATATTTTTATATATATTTTTTAATTTTTAATTTTTATTGTGATTTGGGTGAAAATTTACAGAGCAAATTCATTTTCCATATAGCAGTTCATATACATTTTGTTTCATAACATTGACTGCAGTTCCCCATAATGTAAAAGCTCTCTTCCTACTTCCTCCCCATAGTTACATTTTACCTGTGTCCTTCCCTCCCATGCACTCCTGGCTTCTCCCACCCCAGCTGTCTCCCAGTGCAAACACTACCCTTCTGTTCTCCCATGAGATTGATCACTCCAAGGAGTGTATCTACCTAATGTAATTGTTCACCCCATGTGCCTGTCTGTTGTTTGGCTGGAAATCACAGGAATGAGTTCAGTTCTGGACCTGAAGAGTAACTAGGAGAAGAGTCTCAGGGGTCTCACCAGCCTCTATTGGACCAGCAAACCTGGTGTTTTTTTTCTTAAATTATTTTGAGTTTTGTTGCACATTGTTCTCACACTCTACCCAGGATCTCCTGCGCCAATCCCCCTCCGAGTAGTTGACAACGGTAGCTGGGCATCATCTAGTTCTTCTGGTTTCATGGTCATATAGGCTGAGGATAACATGGTCTACCAGTCCCTTGGACTAATTGTTTCAATGCATTTCTTCATTCTTCTTTGCTCTGGATGAGGAGAGAACCATCATTGCATCTAGATGGTCGCTTGCAGGCTTTTCAGACCCTAGTCGCTACTCACTAAAGTAGTCTGTAGAACAATGTTTTTGTGTGGTATGTTATGCCAATTAAGCTTGATGTACCTGCAACTGTGGTCCTGAGCCCACAGGTCCAATTACTTTCTCCCTGAGGTTAGCTGACTGTGGCCAAGAAGCCACCACATCCTGTCCCTTGTCAGCTCTGCTATATACCCAGACATTCTTACAGCACATACAAGTATTCATGGAGAAATATTGTCTTTTAACCCTGTACATGGTCATGGGCACACTCCTCCCTATCTAGATGTACCTGATCATTCAGCCTGTCAACCCATTTGTCCACCTGTAGATCAATGCTTGCCATTACAGACAGCACAGTATGGTACATGCAAAAGGGTTCATCTTTTTTTTTTTTTTTTCTTAATTGTGATTTGGGTGCAGATTTACAGCAAATTCACTTTCCATACAGCAGTTCACAATACACTTTGTCTCGTGACATTGACTACTCCCACTTCCTCCCCATAGTTACCTCTTCCCAGTGTCCATCCCTCCATGCACTCCTGATCCCTGAGCTGTCTCCTGCATAAGCAGCCCTTCTTTCTCCCATGATTGTTCTCTCCGAGGAGTGTATCTACCTGAGGTAAATGTTCAACTCATATACCTGTCTTTTGTTTGGCTAGAAACCATAGTGTGGATTCAATTCCAGACCTGAAGGGAAGCTAGGAGCCATAGTCTCAGTGGTTCCACCAGGCTCTATCGGACAAGCAAACCTGGTCCCCCCCCCCC
>NW_006921630.1:12370087-12378748 GCF_000298275.1 Orycteropus afer afer
CTTGTATTTTCTTCCAAAATTCTTCTAGGGTTTTTTTTTCTGTGTTTTCTTTGGTGTGTCTCTCAATCCTTTGAAGATACCTAAAGATAATTCTTTTTGAATTCCTTGTCAGAGAGTTCCAATGCTGCTTCTTCCTCAGGGATGTGTTCTGGGTCTGTATCCTGCTCCCTTGTTTCTGCCACTTTATTTTGCTTCTTTGTGTGGACTGTGATGGTCTGTTGTCTCTGAGGCATTTAGATGTGGTGTTGTTGCATTTAGATCTCTGTTAACTGTTTGTGAAGAGCAGCCAAGGGTGATTCAGGCTGTTGTTGGTAGTTTTTTATCATTGGCCCATTGCTGAGTGGCTCTCACTCAGTCAGTGAAGTTGCAGGAGGTATGGGTGTAGTTGTGGTTTATGGGGACTGTTGCTGTCTCCCACTCAGTTAAACAAAAATTACAATTGAATAACAATCCAAAAACTAAAAGCACATGGGCAAAAAAAACCACCATGTAATCACACAAGAACAGTAACCAAAAAAAACAAAAAAGGGAAAAAGAAGAAGAAAAAAACAAGAAAACCTGCAATATCTGGGAATAGGACACTAAGAGAAAAAAGGTAGAGAAGGAGAGTAATGAAGGAAAAAAAATGGGAAAAGTGCAAAATGAAAAACAAGGAACAGGGTTAACCACAAGAAAAAAGGGGGAAGGAAAAAAAAAATTAAAAAAAAATTTCAACCCGGAACAGGGAAAAGAAAAAAAGCTGAAAACTAGGACTTGAGGGGGGAAGAATAAGAATAGTAGTAAAAAGGACAAAAGTATTAATAATAATGGTTGTTTTAAAACAGACAAATACAAGCAAACTAATCACCAGAAAAAAGAAAGCGAAAAAGAAAAAAAAAATAAAAAAAGGGGGAAAAATACTTAGTGGAGGAGAGGGCAGGGCACCCAGTCTCCGTCTGAGCACACAGACTGGGATGGAGTTCCTGTGGGCCCAGAAGGTGGGTGGAAGTGGGGGATTGCCACACCTTTGTTCACCAAGCGGGTGTGAGGTATAAGAGTAACAAGAGGAATGTCGCACCTTTTCAGTCTTGCATGTCTGGAGTGTCCTTGGGGTTGCTGGCAAGCAGAACGTGTTCTTAAGCCCCTGGAATCTGCGAGGGCGCTGTCTCTTTAAATATCTAAAATGGTGAAGCTGCTTGTAAACATTCAAAATGGCAGTGCTCTCTGGACAAGCAAAAGTTCACAGCTCAGCCCACGTTTCTCTTCACCTTCTCCGTTTATTCCCCAGTCACCAGAGCAGTCCTTCGTGCACTCCCTGGCTAGCAGGGCTGATTTTTAGGTTAATTCTTAGGTCCTACCACCACTCGGGACTCTCCAAGCTATCTGTGCCGTGCCATCAGGATGGCTGCCAGACCACAGCTCCGTCTGTCTCCTTTTTTGGTATTTTCATGCAGATTCTTCTGCTAGTTGGGGTTTAGTCCACTTCTGTATCCTTCTCTTCAAGGCTCAGGGGTCCAGGATTATCTTCTGTGTCTGTGTTAACTGGTTGCCCTTTTCTTTGTTGAAGAGGGTCTGTGCAGTCTTTCTGCCTAGTCCGCCATCTTATGAGAACTCGGGTTCATCTTTGTTGTCTGGACCTCCTGTGTGCCTCTCTCTGTCTTCCTCTTTCTCCATACTACTGTGTTGATCACTCATTTTTGGTACATTGCCCTTCCCTTCACCCAAATCAGTACTTGTCTCTACCTATCTAGCAGTGTTCCCTTCCCTTCTCTCCCATCACTGGTAACCAACAAAGAAAATTTCCTTCCATACATAAACCTTTCCTTGACTTTTTACAATAGTGAACTAATACAGTATTTGTTCCGTGATTGACTTATTTCACTCAGCATAATGTCCTCCAAGTTCATCCATGTTATATGGTGTTTCGCAGATTCTACATTATTCTTTAGCATTGCACAGTATTCCATTGTGTGTATTTACCATATTTTCACTATCCATTCTTCTGTTGAAGGGCACTTAGGTTGTTTCCATCTCTTTGCTATTGTGAATAGTGCTGCAGTGAACATGGGTGTCAATGTATCTGTTCTTGTCCTGGCTCTCACTTCTTTAGGATATATACCTAGTATTGGGATTGTTGGATCAAATGGTATTTTTATTTCCAACTTCTTAAAGAATCGCCCTACTGATTTCTATAGTGATTGTATCATTTTACAGTCCCTCTAGCGGTGTACGTGAGTTCCAATCTCTTCACATCCTTGTCAGTATTTATTTTCTGTCTTTGCTATTAGTGCTGGTGTGAGATTGTATCTAATTGTTGTTTTGATTTGCATCTCTCTAATCAGCCACTCCTCAGAAGGAAGATGAGGCAATCTACTTCTGGAGTGATACTGCCTCAGAAACCCAAGGAGGGGTTGCTATGAGTCGGGTCTGACTCGACGGCACATAACAACAACAACAACAACAATGGCTAATGATCGTGAGCATTTCTCCATATGCTTGTTGGCTATCTGAATATCTTCTTTGGTGAAGTATCTATTCATATGTTCTGCCCATTTTTAAATTGGATTGTTTGTCTTTTTGTTATTGAGATGTTGGATTTTGTATAAATTTTAGAGATAAGTCCCTTGTCAGGTATGTTGTTGCAGAATATTTTTTCCCAATCTGTAGGTTCTCTTTTTACTCGGTTGGAGAAATCTTTTGAAGCACATAAAAATTTAATTTTTAGAAGGTCCCCATCACGCTGTTTGTGCATTTTGGGTTATGCTTGACAGTCTATTAGGGCCATAAATTTGCCTCTATTTTTTCCTTTAGGAACATTATAGTTTTAGGTTTCATATTTAAGTCTTTGATCCATCTGGAGTTAGTTTTTGCATATGGTATGAGGTATGGATCATGTTTCATATTTCTGCAAATGGATAACCAGTTTTGCCAGCACCATTTGTTAAACAGACAATCTCTAACCCACTTAATTGATTTTGGCTCTTTGTTAAAGATCAGCTGACCATGTGTCAATGAATCTGTTTCTGGGTTCTTAATTCTATTCTACTGGTCTATGTGTCTGTTATAGTACCAGTACGAGGCTGTTTTGACTACTGTGGCTGTGTAGTAGGTTTTGAAATCTGAGAGTGTGAAACCTCCTACTTTCTTCTTCTTCAATAGTGCTTTGCTTATCCGAGGTCCCTTTCCTTTACGTATAAAATTAGTGATTGGTTTTCCATATCCTTAAAGAATGTTGATGGGATTTTGATTGGGATTGCATTGAATGTATAGATTGCTTGGGTAGTAGTGACATTTTCAGTGTTCAATCTTTTTATCCACAAGCATGGTATGTTTTTCCATTTATGTAGATCTCTTATGATTTCTTGAAGTAATGTTTTGTAGTTTTCTTTGTATAGGTCTTTTGTGTCTTTGGTAAGATTTATTCCCAAGTATTTAATTTTTTGGTTTATTGTTGTTGTTGTTATGTGCCGTCGAGTCAGACCCGACTCATAGCGACCCCTCCTTGGGTTTCCGAGGCAGTATCACTATGGAAGTAGATTGCCCAACCTTCCTTCCGAGGAGTGGCTAATAGTTATTGTAAATATTTAATTTTTTGGTAGTTATTGTAAATGACATTGATTTCTTTTTCAGCAGTCTCTTTACCGGTGTAGAGGAATCCAACTGATTTTTTTGTATGTTGATCTTGTATCCTGCCACTATGCTAAATCTCTCAATTAGTTCCAGTAGTTTTCTTTCTGAGTCACTTGGGTTTTCTACATATAGGATCATATCGTCAGCAAATAGGGATAGTTTGATTTCTTCCTTACCAATCTGGATATGCCTTTGATTTCCCCTTCTTACCTTATTACCCTGGCTAGGACTTCTAATACAATAGAAGTTGAATAGAAGTGGTGATAGAGGGCATCCTTGTCTGGTTCCTGTTTGCAAGGGGAATGGTTTCAGTCTCTCCATTGAGAATAATGTTGGCTGTTTGTTTTGCATATATGCCCTTTATTATGTTGAGGAATGTCCCTTCTATTCTTACTTTGCTGAGAGTTTTGATAAGGAATGTGTGTTGTTGGATTTTATCAAATGCCTTTTCTGCATCAATTGATATGATCATGTGGTTCTTTTCCTTTGTTTTATTTATGTGGTGGATGACATTGATTGTTTTTCTAATGTTGAACGATCCCTGCATACCTGAACCTTGAACCTCACTTTGTCATAACTCACTGCCGTTGAGTTGGATCTGACTCATAGCGACCCCTCCTTGGGTTTCTGAGGTAGTATCACTACAGACGTAGATTGCCCAACCTTCCTTCCAAGGAGTGGCTGGTGGGTTTGAACTGCCAGCCTTCTGGTTAGCAGTCAAATGCCTTAGGCACACTTGGTCATACTGTATTATTTTTTTGATATGTTGTTGGAGTCTATTGGCTAGTACTTTGTTGAAAATTTTTACATCCATATTCATGAGGGATGTTGGTCTGAAGTTTTCCTTTTTGGTAATGTCTTTGCCTGGTTTTGATATCAAGATTATGCTTGCTTCAGAAAATGAATTTGGGAGGATTCCATCCTTTTCTGTATTCTGAAACAGTTTGAGTAGGATTGGTGTCAGTTCTCTGAACGTTCCCTAGAATTCGCCAGTGAAACCATCCTGGCCAGGGCTTTTTTTGTTGTGAATTTTTTTTATGACCTGTTCACTTTGTTCTTTTCTTATGAGTCTTTTGAAAATTTCCACCTCACTCTGTGTCCATTTCTTCTAGATAGAACTTTAGATTTAAAGAGGAAAAAATGGGCCAGTAGCAGGACTGGCTTTATAAATTTGTGGGGATCAATGCAAAATAAAATTATTAGGCTCCCTGTTAAAAAATGAAGAGAATAAGCATTCAGTCATGCAGAGGGCCCTTCTGAGCATGGGGTCAGTGCCACTGCATAGGTTTCATGCCCATAAAGCTAATCCTGATCAGAAGTTGAGATGGTAGTTAAAAGGAAAAGGAATGCTCTATTTTCCCATTGTGTTTTCTTTCCTTCTATTTATGGTCACAGTTATCTATCTACTCTGCTTCATAAGGCAGATGTAACTGTCTCTCAAGGGGATTGTCTTGTGCCATTTAGCTAAGACACAGACACTCTAGCTTCTAGCCATGGGTAATGGACACTAGAGTGAAGTCTTATTCTACTAGTGATAGAGGGAGAAGGCTGAAGGTCTTCTGAACTCCCCTACAAGAGAGAGCACCTTTCTAGCAGTATGGTAAAATTACTTGACCTCTCTGAACCTCACCTTACATAGTTATAGAAAGGTGGTATCTACCCGGTAGGGTTATTATGTGGATTCAAAACCGAACTCACGGCAATAGATTTGGATCAGACTCATTGTGACCCCTCCTTGGGTTCTGAAGCAGTATCACTATTGAAGTAGATTGCCAAACCTTCCTTCCAAGGAGTGGTTTTCGAGAATGTGATCATTCCTAGCATGGTGACTGGCATGAAATGGAAGCTTAACATACATTGTGTATATGGCAATTTTTGGGGAATGAGGAGTAGTTCTGAGGATGGGTAAAAAACTTCTTAAGTCTCGATAGGGTGGAGGATCTCAAAATGCTTGAAGAGCCTCATAAGAGCTGGTTGCCTCTCTGCAACTCTCTGTTCTTGAGAGTTTTGGAATGGTTTAAGACCCAGAATTTCATCTTCCTCCCAAACAGGGTAAGGAGCAATCTGTGGGAAGTCAATACACACTTGAGTTCAATCTACAGCGCTGAAAATTTGCCAATTTTCACCCACACGGAGAGATGAGAAAGCAGCTGTGGGCAGACAGTAGAGAGAGAACAGTGGGGTCACTAGGACATATTACACTTACAGATGTTCCATTGTTTCTAGTTTGTCTATTTTATCCATAGTTTTCCATGATATACAAAGGATAGAGCCAAAACAACTTGATGTAGTTTTTCCACTTTGATTTGATTTATTATTTGCTGTTTACAGTATTATCTCCAATAACAACAATGGAATTTCCTTTCTACTAATCTGGCTTATTTCCATTTTGCCTGTTTATTTTAATTTACTTTTTTGGGGACTGAAACCTCCCTATGATTCTCCTTTGTTTATTTCCTGTGTGTATGTGTCAGCATCATTTATTAGTATTTCCACTCAAAAGAACTTTGTTCATTAATTGTAAAGGTTCTGCTTCCTGGTTCCTAATGTGAGTGTATTAAGTGCTTCATGTTTCCAAGTACTGTGCTTCACAGTGGTTTTGGTTAGCAGTTTCCTGCTGTCACTGCTGTCTGCAAGCAGATGGTCTTGTTCTCCATGGCTTACAGATGGAGCTTTGAAGCCTTAAGGCAGAAAAGTAACTCCTCTGCAGATTTATTATTCCCAAATCGTCTGACTTGTCACCCTGCCCCCCAATCAACCCTTATTTCCATTTACTTAAGACATTTTTTTTTATTTTGTTGATGTTGAGAATATACACAGCAAAAACACACACCAGTTCAAATTTCTGTATGTATTGTTTGTTGACATTGATTACATTCTTTGAGTTACACAACCATTCTCACTCTCCTTTTCTTAGTTATTCCTCCCTCATTAAATAAATTCACTAGCTCTGGTGGCGTAGTGCCTAAGGCACTTGACTGCTAACCAGAAGGCTGGCAGTTCAAACCCACCAGCCACTCCTCAGAAGGAAGGTTGGGCAATCTACTTCCGTAGTGATACTGTCTCAGAAACCCAAGGAGGGGTTGCTATGAATTGGATCCGACTCCAGAGCAGTGGTTGTGTTTACCCTGTAAGTGTTCTGTCTAATCTTTTGAGTTGCTGTTGTCAATTTGATCTTATATAGACAGACGTTAAAAGAGTACAATGCTCAAGGCAGATAGTCTTTACTAGTGAAGTTTAACTATTGTTTAGTTTTAAGAAGACTTCACAGGATATTTTTGATTTAAGATTTAAAAGTTACCTTAGGGCAATAGTATTAGTTTTACCTTCCTGACTCTAGAAAACCTGGATTCCATAAGAAGTTGAAATTCTGTTCTACATTTCTCCCCTTTTGATTAGGATTCTTCTACAGAATCTTTGATCAAAATATTCAGTAATTTACTTCCATTTACTTTAATTTAGGCAGTGGGGAATGCGAGCATAAAAACTGCTTTTTATAGGCATTTCTATGTAAACTAGTCCCTTGTTAAGTAATGAGCAACTAACTACATTTTGCATAGTAGCTGCTTGGAGGCTGAATGTTAGGCTTAGCCTCTTTGAAAAGCTTACAGCCTACTAAGTCAATAAAAATGTTAACAAAGATAAGAGGTAATTTTACTTTTACACTTGTTATTTGAAAAGATTAGATCTAATGCCTCATTTTTACTCGATTCTCATTTTTTATGCTGAATGACTGAATTAACTAATTTTTAAAACATTTATTTAGTGCTTGCTATGTATATGATGGTTCTCAGGGGATGGCCTCAGGGCCTCAGGCAGTCAGCTGCCACACCAAAGGCTGGTGGTTCAAACCCACCAGCTGCTCCCTGCCAGGTAGCCAGGCCGTTTCTTTGGGAGCTCTGGTAGCGTAGTGCCTAAGGCACTTGACTGCTCACCAGAAGGCTGGCAGTTCAAACCCACCAGCCATTCCTCAGAAGGAAGATGGGGCAATCTACTTTCGTAGTGATACTGCCTCGGAAACCCAAGGAGGGGTTGCTATGAGTTGGGTCCGACTTGATGGCACATAATAACAACAACAACAATATATATGATGAAGGAGCCCTGGTGGTGTAGTGGTTAACATATTTAGTTGCTAACCAGAAGGTTGGCAGTTCAGACCCACTAGCTTCTCCGTGGAAGGAAGATGGGGCAATCTACTTCTGTAAAGATTTACAGCCTTGGAAACCCAACAGGGGTCACTATGAGTTGGAATCAACTCATGGCAGTGAGGTTTTTTTTTTTTTTTTAAATGTATATGATGAAGACTGTGGTCATTCAATGATAGAATTCTCACCTTCCATGAGGGAGTTTTGTATTGATTCTTGCTTGGCCAATGTATCTCATGCACTGCCACCATTGTCTGTCATTGGAGCATTGTTTATTGCCATGATGCAGAACAGATTTCAGCAGAACTTCCAGACCAAGACAAAGGCCTGGCAATCTTCTACCAAAAATCAGCCATTGAAAACCCTGTGAAGTACAGTGGTTTGATCTGCAGCCAGTCTTGGGTATAGCGCCGAACTAGACAGGGCCATGTTGATTGTGTGTGGGGTCACCATGAGTCAGAAGCCTTGGTAGCTAACTATAAAAACAACAACATACATGATACTATCTCTAGTTTCAAGGAGCTTGTAAGACTTGAAGTTGGAGATAGAGTTGAAAACAAACAAATGTAATCAGGTATTGTAGGTGATATGATGAAAATCTGTCCAAAGTATATACAGAGAGTACCAAAAGGGGGAGGACTCTAATCTCTTGTGGTGGTGGTGGGGACAGGGTCACAAACAAAGGATAGAGGTAACTGAACTGGATATGTTTGGGGACCACATGTGTTATCAATGAAATAGAGTGGCTGAGGAGGCAGCAGGGGACAATGTGGGAGAGAGGTGGAAGAAGCCAGATACAAAGGGCCTGAAATATCAGGTTAAGGATGTTAATCTCTAGGAAAAGGTTTTTTTTTTTTTTTTTTAATGCATTTTATTGAAATATAATTTATGAAATACAGAAAACTAA